>NW_008795948.1:779361-810906 GCF_000699145.1 Aptenodytes forsteri
AGTCGGCTGTCCTGGCTGTGCCCCCTCCCGGCTCCTTGTGCACCTCCAGCCCTCTCAGCCGGTAGAGCATGGGAAGCTGAAAAGTCCTTGCTTAGTGTAAGCACTACTTAGCAACAACTAAAATATCGGTGTGTTATCAACATTGTTCTCATCCTAAATCCAAAACACAGCACTGTACCAGCTACTAGGAAGGAAATTAACTCTATCCCAGCTGAAACCAGGACAATCACTTAGGACAAAAGTGATTGAAGTTCTCATGCAATGAAAATGCTTGCAAAGCCTTGCTGTAGAATGTCCTCTACAAGCTCACTAATATCCATAGTACATCTTTTCAGGTTAAGTTGTGTAAACAAAAAGACTGAGTCTAACAAAAAAATTAGTTGTAGCACTGTTTTGTTTCTTGGTGCGAATGCTATAAAAGTTACAGCAGCTTTAGAATCCAGACACTGTTTTCATTAGAATACAATTTCAAACCCACTGGTGCATCGTTTATTCCTACACAGAGTAAGCATTTCATCGTGAGACGTTGTAGAAAAAGGATTGCTAATTTTTGCGAGTTAAAGCAAGCTTCCCAGGAATGTGATCTGTGACTAGACCAGAATTCGTTCTGGATTAGGAGATAATACTGGGATCTATTTTCAGGAGATATCTGTATTTTTCCATGCAGCAGGAAACATGGCTTTTTGAATGTCTGTTTTCCTTAAAGCAACGCACAGTACATTAAGGAACTATCAAGCTTGTGAGAAGTGCTTCATTTTTTCTTTTCACTAGCATAAATATTTGCAGAACATTTTGTTCCCTGTTTATTATAAATACTGATCAAGAAATCAGTGTTTATAAGTCTGAAAATTCTACAAAGAAAAGTCTCAAAGGAACGTAGTACAGGCATTACGCACTTACTGATTATTATCTCTGTGATTTTTCCTATTAAACTAGGAAAACAGGTTAGTTTGTTACACAGACTGTGACTAATGCATAGTTTTCTTGGCATTTTATATATATGTGTGTGAATATATATATATATGTAGGTATAGGTAGGTTACTTAGAAATGCATTGTAAATGAGTTATTCTTAACTTCCCTGTAGCTACCTGGCTGACTTTCAAGCAATCACAGGACAATCCATCATAATTCTTGATTTATATTCTGATTATAGGAGCATCTATGCCATTTAAATACATTTGCTGTATGCATTATGTATACAGATGTATGCATATTATGTATACAGAGATATACATTAAACAAATGTGTTCCCTTTAAATACATTTATCTATTTTCTCTGCTTGTGGTATTTTTGCATACTGGTCCAGGTTTCTAAAAGCAGCTTTTCAAGGGGAAATTTTGAGCAGCCAAATGATATGGATGAGCTGAATGCGATCTCAGCTTTTTATTTGTGCTAAGCAGAGGCCAAGGCATTTGCTGTGTTGCCTGGTCAGATGTCTTTTTAAGCAGACGAAAGATTGGCCAGTGTTAGACTATAATAGCTGTCTAGGAACAAAGTCACGTTATTAACAGAAGCCCATCATCTGCTGCACCAGAAGTAAAGCTATTTGGAAAGCTATTGCATTTCAGCAGCGGGGCCGTTCTGCCGCAGGCGGTGTGAGGTTTGTGAGTAGGCTGCTCACACGGAACAGGGAGCCCCTCGCCCTCTCAGGGTTTTGCTCAGGCACGGAGAAACCAATAATGGGTATTGAAATTAGAGTAGTCCTCTCTTCCCTTCCACCCACCCTGGCAAGAAAACAACATGAAACACAAAGAGTTTGAACATACTGTGCTCTGCACCTCTTACAGTCAGTTTACACAAGCACAAAGTTGCTGTAAAATTCTTTCTTCTGCAGCGGAAGGGTTTGGAACGTATTTACTCTGTTTCGCTGGCGTGTGATGATGGGCCATGAACCATCAGGGTCAAAAATGTACTTAGGCAGCATGAACCACCTACAGCCTCACATAGTAGAAAACACTGTACACAGACAGAAACTAGGAACACCGTGTCTGTGCTGTTAAAGCAGTCTGAACAGAAGAAAACCAGTTGAAAATACAGCTGCAGGCTGTTGTCGTGAGTGACAAAAGCAAATATGCCTAGCTGCCTTGTCTGGCTGGTAGCGAACAACACCGCTGCCCGACAGAAGCATTAAGAATTGCTGTTTCCCTCAGCATGGGTAGGATGTGGCGGGTATTGATGTGAACTGGTAGCCATAGCCTGAATTGAAGAGCCTGAGGAGTTCCTGCAAGTTACATGCAGTGCTGGCAGCATCTCAGAGCAGGGATGTATTACAGCTATAGAGAAAATGAAAGTTTTGCACATATAGGGAGAAAACCTGTTCAGCTGCCTTCAGAAATGCACTGAAGAGGTGAGATTGAACCATAGTTATCTGCCGGTGCTGATGGAGGGAGCCCTGGCGTGCCATTTAATTTTCATCTTTTCAGTCCTATAGCACTGAGAAATGTAAGCTGACAGCACAATACAGAGGGTTCTCGGAGGCTTAATGTGTTAGTGCCAAATGAAACAAAACCTGAGATTAGCTTTTTAAAGGACTTTGTCTGCTACAGATAAGAACTGAAAGGCTTTTATAGATCAGCTCTGTTGAATACGACTTTGGGGAAGGAAACGGGCAGATGAGCATCAAGGAGGGATAGTGATGGAGCAATCAAATGGATTAATGGATGGTAACCATAAAATGATGTGTTTGCCTACATGATTAATACCTGCTTGGGTTACAGAAACTCAAGGTAATTTTCTGAGGCTGCAGATCATGCCTTAACCTGAGAAGGATAAAAAATAGATTTGTAAGGCCTAGAAAAACTTGAAATTGTGATAATAATTACTAAATTCTAGGTTTGCTGGTCCTTAGTTTCCACTTTTTGAGCTGCTTCACTTAGTATTATATAACTAAATATTCATTTAACCAGAGAAACTATATTGTCATATAGAAAAAACCTTTCAGTTAGAGTGGAGGAGAGGGACCAAGGGTTGACTGACTATGTCTATAAAGTAAAACAGTTCCTGTAAGAAAGCTTGGGAAGAAGCTCATGCAGAGCGGCCAGGTGGCTGGGGTTGCATCCTTGAACACAGGAGGTGGCACCTCTGCTTCAGGCTGGGTTGGAGGTCTTGGGTTTTGCAAGTAACCCTCGGCTGCATGCTGCTGGTCCCTGAGGTCTCTTGCCCAAGATATTTGTGGAGTTGCTGCCTTTTAAATTTAATGAAAAAGAACATTGTTTGAATAGCAGTTTTGAGTGACCCCGTCAAACAATTGGCTCAGCTGGCAGAGATGAGCAGGCAGTTTCCTCCAGCGGCAGGGCAGCATCAGGCACACTGGGGCAGGAACCTCCATCCAGCAATGCTGGAGCTAGGAGAAAACTCATTTCTACCACCTGTCAGTGAGGACCATGCTGCGAATCAAGGCAGAACCTCAGAAGAGCAGGGAAAAAGTTTCTCTGATCAGATCTGAAATGGGTGTTCGTATAACAGGACTGTTCCGTGAGCCATGCTAGAGCAAAGGAAATGTCTCTTGGTAATGCCACTCTTGTTTAAATTGGCATTTATGTTTCAGTAGGTAGCTTGGCTTTTGACAAGCAGACTTCTTCCAAGCCAAATCTGTTTTGTTAGAAATTCCCCAGGCAGCGATAGTAATGACAGCACGCACCAAATTGCTTACTATGGGTATCTTCTGTACCATGCCATAGCAATCTTCTGAGGAACAGCTGGTGGTTTCACCAAGGCGCGTGTGCCCTGGCATGGGCTTAACAAGTCACCCTGTGGGGAAACTGCGATTTCATAAAGCTTTCTGTATCTTGGTGTCTGATTATACATAGTGCAAGTCTGTGCTGAGCAGATTGCTTTCCAGACGTCCTTGAATTGAAGAACTGAATCTGTCTTTCTGGAGGGTGGACTCTTCAGTAGTATTTATATGGTTTCAGAAGCCACCAGGGAAAGCGTTTTCAATTATACTATTGCTTCTAAAGTACCTATGTGCTTCCAAAAATGCCAGCTGCACTGGAGACCCACACCTAAGTCCATTTCTCTGGCTGTGTGCAGATAAGGAAGGGATGCTTTTACCTAAGTTTGGGAGAACAATTTCATTTCATTTCAGCATCGCTGCATTTTTCACAGTTCTTTTGGTAAAATCAGGATATTTTGTAGAGGTTGCTATCTGGCTTAAGTAGTTAACAGATGATACCATTTACAAAATTCATAAAAGCTTAACCTGGGAAAATACCAGAATGAATAAAAATAACCTTTATTGCATTTAATTTTCATTTGATATTTGCCTTTCTTTCTTTAACCTTTATTTACCCTGAAGTCTGGAGCTTCATAGCTAGTTTACACTTAATTAAATACTTAAGCAGAAGTCAGTATGAGGGTGTCTCACAAATCTAGTTCTTACATAACTTTGTTAACTGTCAAACCAGGTAAAATGTTTTAATAGGACACCATGATTTAGCAGATAACATGAGGGAGCTAAGCTACCACACGCAACTTGCTTGTTCTTCTGAGTAATTGCATTCTGAGCACCTGATTTCTGAGGGTTTGTCTGCAGCAGACCCCCAGCCTCAACTGGCACTTAATACTGATTTCATTAAAAAGCATTTAATCCTTCTGTGAACACTTAAATTCAGAATTAAAGTGGCCTTTTGTCAGCTTACCATGAATGTTAATTATGCTAAACTGAAATAACATTTTACTCCCACTTAAAATACAGAGTTTCTGCCACAGGAATTGAATGCGTGATAGCTTTCCTGCCATAGATGTGTGCTGTATCCAGCATATGGACAGATGCACTAATTACTGCTAGGTGAGCAAGACTGAATTTGCAAAGCAGTACTAACCAGAGGGAACTGCCTGTGTGCACACCCTAACAATTAAACACCGAAAAAGAGGGGTAAATTATCTTCTGTTTTCTGGGTGGCAGGAGGATGCATGAACACAGCTGCAAAGCTGTTAAAGTTAAGCTCTAAATTCACAGCCTCTCCCCCCTTTTACCTTGCCTGTCTGTTGATAGCCTTCGCTAATTTAGACTGACTTTCTTTACTGTTCCCAAATAGATGAGCTTTCAATCTTATCACTCTCATTGTCTGTTCATTTGTTTGTTTTCTTCGTAGGAAAATGTTATTTCAAATACCTCGTGTTGGTTATTTCCCCTAACAAGCAACTGTCAATCAGATAGTAGTTGAAAGGGACAGGCTGTCCCAGGAAAACACAGCTCCCCTTGAATTTCTGTGTTCATACCCCTGTCTGCACTGTCACTGAGGGAGCCTGGGATTGCTTGGGAGTTGAATTTGGGGCGAAGCAGTCCCAAAACAGAGCAGGGGAGCTGGCACCCAGCTCTACTGACAACACTTAAACTACCGGCTCCTTTTTTGGCATAGCAGAAGCCCCATCTGCTTCCAAAATTAAAGTCTATGCCTGTTTCCTTGCAGCCCTCCTATAAAATGCTGCTCTAGCAAATTTGATGTAAGGGTGGTGTAGCCATGAAAATTTGGTTTGCAAATATGCATTTCTTTAGCAAAACTTACAAAAATTGTATTTTGAAATATAAGTGCTCTGCAAGTCCTTATTTTAGTACCGGAACTTAATGTTGCTGTATGTCACGATCACTTTTTATTTCATTCCCTGTATGTCTCATGGTAGCTGTGAAATGAGGAGGCATCTGATTCTTTCAAGGTTTTTCAGCTGATGCAGGAAAACCTTTCAAGCCTCTTTAGTAAATAGATTTTTGAAAGGGCATCTGTGTAAGTTATGTCTTTTATTACCAAACATCAAAGTATTTTAACTCCATGATGGCATGCAAGGGGTAACCGCAGCTGGCTTGTGATGTCACTGCAAAGTGAGATCAATGGCAATGCCTTCTGTTAAAACTAGAGACGAATTCATCCCCTCCATGGTTCCTCCTCTCCCACGTAGGATAAATCAGTGCAACCTTAGTTAAAGAGAATGGAGTTCCAGCAGCAGAAAATAATTTGGGGGGGGGAGGGAAGTCAATACCAAAAAGTTGATTTCATGCTTCGTTTGAGAGATGCAATGGGGAAGGAAGATAATCCATCCAATTGCCTTGTCCATCCATAACTGAAGACTATTTCCATGAACCAGCTAATTTTGGTGTTTCCTTAAATAGTCTTTTCATGTATCAAGCTTCCCATCTTTTACTCTAGAACAGAAGGACTGTGTATAGTTTGAACTTCCCAGGTATATCTGGGGAAACAAACACAAGTATTTTTCAGAAGATTCTTATGTTATAAAGCACCTGACTTGCACAGAACATAGTTATCCACTGGCAAATGGTCAAAAATACACAGAATATTGGGAAGCTGACAGAGAAAAAAATGGCAACAGCAACGATAAAAGTAGAATGAGCCAGCATAAACCAAGCAGTTAAAGGAACAAGAGGAACTTGAACAAACACAGCTGAGGCCAAAACATCCTCCAGAAACAAAGCTGGAGAGACAGATAGGACATTAGCAAAGTTGTAAATGGCTCGAAAATCAGGATGAATTTTAGGAGATTTGTTTGTAAATAAGATTTAGCACTCTGTTCTTGTCTTTCTTTTCTTTCTTTAGTAACACTTCTACTAGATTCACTGACTAATGCCTTGCCCTTGCCAGTTAGTATATTCATCTAGCGTGATACATAGGCATCCCATGCAAAATTTATGTCCAGGGTTTTGCAGCTGTTCAGGTCCTTCCACTGCCCATTACTGGGACTGCGCGTGCAATGAGCTGGTAAGCGCTAGAGCTAACTTCCCCTCCGTTTTATTCTCTTCAGTAGACCTGCTTGTAGTGCGATTGGACTCAAACATCTTCATTCCACCTATGTCGTTTTGAGGAGCCCGGGCTGTTTTGGAGGTGGTGAGACTCCAGCCAGGGAGAGGAGCAAGCTCTGAGATTGCACTTCATCCTGGAAGAAGATAAAGGCAGACAGGCAGCACTGGGGTAATCTGGTCTTCCTGTTCAGATACGGAGGCCACTGCGCTTTAGATCAGCTCTAGACATCGGTCCCAGGAAGAGAATAATTTTTCTACTCCACGATACTACATTTCAGGTTTAATCTCCAGTAATAAATGTTTCCTTTTCTGTCTCCCCACTACTTTCTTCATTTCTTGGCAATCTCATGAAAGGTCTCTGTCTTGAGTATCTGAGTCTCACAATACAAGAAACACCAAGGACTTTGTGGGGTGTTGGAGCATAATGAAAACTATTATTATGGGCTGCTGCTGTTGTTTCTCTGTTAATAAAGAATTAGCTGTTTGAAGCAAAGGACGTTGTATGGAGTTTCACTATGCAACAAAGTTATCAAGGAGAAATAATGTAGCAGACAATGATTATTTCATAACTCATGCAGAAGGCTATGATTAAATCTCGTGATATGATATATTGAATTCTGAGAGAAAAAAGAATTGGCGAGGTACTAGAATAAGAAATACTGAATAGGCGATGATTTACAGACAATAAGAAACTGCATCTGTGCTTCTGCCTCAGGTGTCAGACTCGGTCATCTTACAGATATGCGCTCTTCAGTATCATTAAAGAGAAAATTAAAAGTCATTTCCAGTTTCCTCAGTATAGTGGCTTTGCATTTAAAGAAGCTTATGACTCACACTGTGTTTACTTCATCAGAGAGCCTGACATTTAGAAGGATGTATTTAGTAAGAGTGGTTGTACAGAGGAAGAAAATTCATTTCTCTTAACTACACTTATCTTATATGTTAAGCACCAGCAATATGTTTAGATCAATGCTAGAGATGAGGCCTAATTTTATTCTCAGTCACACCTGTGTTAATTAGAAGTAATTCTAGTGCAGCAGCAAAGTGACTTGGTAAAGTGACAGGGAGCACGAGCTTTCCCTTCATGTGTCGTTGCTGCGATTGGCAACAGCCAAATTTTGATACATTTATTTACATTAAACAGAACCTTAACGTGTTAGACATACCAATAAAATATTTTATTTAGCATTGGAGAACTATAGCTTTTGCCTTTATTTTTCATTTATTATAAAACCAAAGTAAATGTCTGTGGAGATGCTAGCTACAAACCACAATTTCAGACATTTTTGTGGCTTGGCAATAAGCATCGTTAGTCTTAACTTTTTCAGTCACACATCAGGCTGACATTTTAGTACAACAAAGAGGACATTTCCTTCTACTTTAAAAGAATTAGGTGGTACGTTTCTCAGGACTTGTTTTCTTTATTATTACAACAGCAGCGAGGGCTGCAGGACCAATTTAGTTTAGAAGCTTAAAAATTCCCTCTTTATGCACAAGAGAGGCATATTTTCAGCAGCAGAGAAGGGAGACCAGGGCCAAAACTGGGATGGACAAGGACTGCTTTTCCAAAAGTATCGTGTTTTCTTGTTTGTCACTGCTTGCAAGAGGAGGCAAATGTTCTTCCCTTAGCTTAGCTATGTGATTTATTACACTTTCAGCTCTTGTAGCAGTTTTCTAGCTGCTCTTTTTAGTCATTCTGAGATGGTCTTTACTGCTTCAGGGGAAGGAAATCTCCAGGATGCCTTCCACAGCTTGGAAGCAAAATCAAACAGTCGATAAGAAGGGCTGTAGTTGTGGGATCTCTAAATGCGGCTGCAGGTTTTGATGCTATAGTGAGACTTGAGGCTGAGCAGTCTTCATAACAGAGCCACATGTAAAATTTGTTGTAAATGTTTGTTTTCCTTTTTTCTTCTGCTAAAATTTTCTACTTTCTGAAGAAAGTTTGATTTCTCTTTTTTTCCCATGAAGGAAAAGAAACCATATACTTTAACCAGCTTGAGTTCAATTTTCTGGTAGATCAAAGAATATCTTTCTAGCACATGAGGGAGAAACACAGGTGTTGTTGGATAGATGATGCAAAATAATAGCCATGTAAAAAGAAACAGTATGTCCTTTTGCAGCCCTTAGTTGCTTTCATTTCATACAGCTACAGCTTCTAGAAACCCAACATTGAAAGGACTTCTTGGTGGTACCTACCCACACGGCCTTCGGAAACCTGCCTGCCTCTTCCAAGCTCATGTATCTTCAGGCCTCAGAAAATATCTTCGGCAAAACTACAGAGTCCTGCCCAAATTGTTGGCTCCTAATGGATTCATTGGCTCAGAAGAAAGGAGACGTCCTCTGACTCATTCGCAAGAACTATTTCGAGTGACCTAATTAAACAAAAGAAACCATGCGCTGAGCTGCTGCTCCTTTACTGGAGCCCTTGATGACCATCTCACTTTACGCCACATTTTTACTCTGTTCTGTACAAAGTGTTATTAAATCATGTAAGAACCAGTCTCTTCAGTCTTTATAAATTTCCACATGAGTCACTTTGATTTTGGACTCCCTAATGATGTTCCTTTACATTACGAGATCATAGTTTCTGCAGGCTCTGTCGTATATATGTTTGAAATTTCTTAATATGCATAGAGGTAGTGTGATCCCTCCTGTTTGGATAAATTAAAAAAATAAAAGGTTGTTTCAGATGGTCGCTACTGTACCGAGATGGCTGCTCTAGGAATGACTTGAAGCTGGGGGCAGTCTGAAGTGCAGTCCCATGTAGCCGCATTGCCTTTGTAAGCCTGAACCTGGTTGCTCTGAAACCTGCCTGCTTTCGTAGCTGGCAGTGCCACTCTCCAGCCAGGAGGGACCTCGGGCTGCACTAAGAGAAGATGCTTGTGGACTCTCCCATGAGGTAAACAATAATCGTTAGGTCTACACACCAGCTCTTCTGTTCACTTTCAGCTTCCACATGTGTTAAATTTATCTTCAGTCATTCATCTAACATGCATTATGTCTGTCTGCACTACAAGTGATTTTTTTTTTCCCAGAGCTTGTAGTGATTACGTGCCTCATTAATGTTGCTGTACTACTCCAGCCAACAAGTGTCTCTGCTGAGAAACAGGAAAAAATCTGTATAGCTCTTCCACTTTTTTAGCTTTCTTAATAATTTCTAACAATGAATCCTGATGACTTTCTGCACACTCATAGAATCATAGAATCATAGAATAGTTTGGGTTGGAAGGGACCTCTAAAGGTCATCTGGTCCACCCCCCCTGCCGTGGGCAGGGACATCTTCAACTAGATCACGTTGCTCAGAGCCTCGTCCAACCTGACCTGGAATGTTTCCAGGGATGGGGCATCCACCACCTCTCGGGGCAACCTCTTCCAGTGCTTCACCACCCTCAGCGTAAAAAATTTCTTCCTTCTATCTAGTCTAAATCTACCCCCCTTTAGTTTCAAGCCATTCCCCCTTGTCCTGTCGCAACAGGCCCTGCTAAAAAGTTTGCCGCCATCTTTCTTATAAGCCCCCTTTAAGTACTGACAGGCTGCAAGAAGGTCTCCCCAAAGCCTTCTCTTCTCCAGGCTGAACAACCCCAACTCTCTCAGCCTTTCTTCATAGGAGAGGTGTTCCACCCCCCTGATCATCTTCGTGACCCTCTTCTGGACCCGCTCCAACAGGTCCATGTCTTTCTTATGCTGAGGGCTCCAGAGCTGGACGGAGTACTCCAGGTGGGGTCTCACCTCCCTCGACCTGCTGGCCACGCTTCTTTTGATGCATCCCCTCTTCTTTCTCCTCCCTATGTACATTACATAGTTTTCATCATGTGCTTTTTAAGATGAATGGAAACATGCATACAGGAGAGAGCTGGGAGGTTTGCTGGGTGGGCAGACCATTCCTGGTAGCCCTCAGTGGGTGGATAAGTGGGTCTAAGGACTGATCTTCCAGGGACAGATTTTGATGTGGGAAGTCTTTCCTTTTTAGGTTCTGCCTGGAATAGTTAGGGGAGAATAAAACTGTTGTCACCTGAGGTATAACAAAGAAACTGAAAAGAAATAGTCAAAGTCTGGAAAACTTCACGGGGTGGAGTTGGGTCCTTAATACAGCTGGGAGAGGTACGTGGGAGAGTGGGTGAATTAGTTTGTCGGCAAACATTTTAACACTGCCGTTATGGATGGAGGAGGATGGAGTTTTAAGCTAGCTGGAAACTGCCAAGGTACATCAGGACGTATTTTAGAAACTGAGAGCAGGCTGAAGTTTGTGTGTTTGTGACAGCTTGTGAATCTGACTGCAAGCCTGCTTTTCCTACATGGTGTAGATGAAGCCATGATGTCTGCACTAGGGGTTGTTCCAGGATAACTATTCAGAGAATAAGATCCTCTAGTGAAATACCTCCTTGTATTTATTCTGCGTGGATCAAGCTTTGGAAATATTTCTCGTTTTAACTATATTTTTCAGGATTTTTTTTGTTTTCAGTAATATGTGTTCTGCCTGCTCAGGGCTGGTAGCCTAACTTGTTTTTTGCTCTACCATATTATGGTTTCAGCAGAACTAAAAAACACTACAAAAGTTAGCAATAACAAATAGCTCAGGAATGGAATGGCAAGTATGAGAGTAATTCCCTTTTGGCTGTCAAGCACAGAACATGGATCACACAGCTAAGCATTTGCTATTTTTTATAGCTGTTTTACAGTGTAGCACAGAGAATCACTTTTGCCTGTTAAAATTCATGGCTTAATTAGAAAAGCATACCCCTTTGGTATTTTGTTTTAAATTTCAAGGAAACCTAGAGTAAAGATTTAAGTCTGATTCCGCTTTTCTGGAGCAAACAGCTAAATAAGTACAGCCTAGCCTGCCAATATTGAGGAGTTACTGTCAGAAGTGTAGGTGCTAAAAGTGGATCTGTAAGATATAGAGAAAGTAACCCAGACTGAACAGGATTTGTTGGGTAGCGGTGGGAGGACAGTTGTTGGACACTGACTTTGTGTCCAACCCTTGTGTTGGGTTTTTTTATGGGGATGCAATATCAGATCAGTCTGCAAACACACAAAATACAAATTAAAAAATACATCTCACTAAATAAAATATAACTGTTGACAGGGACCACAAAAACAGGGAAAATACAAAGTCATAACTCTTCTTAAATAGCTTTCACTTCTAAAGGTTTAGGGATATCTTATTTTGTCCTTGAACTCCAGGGAGAGAATTCATTCCTTTCCCCAAATCCCTTTTCTCTGGTATTGCGTAACTATAGTCCTTTCCTACTTTACTGCCTCAACATACCAGTTACCTTTTAGACAGAAATAGCTGTTGCAGTTCTGACCTGGCTGTCTTATAAATAGCCACTGCATCTTCAGTGTTACACTTAAAATCCCTTTCTATGGGTGAAGAGAAAAAAAAAACTTATATGGAAAGAGGGTATTGCTAGTGTACTTGAAACCTGAACAGTCTAATCAAAGAGTTATTACTAGCCCAGATCTAATTGCTATAGGTCAAGTGAGAAAATAGAGATGAATGGTATTACAGAAAAAGCCTAATTAATAATACAGATGAAATTGTTATATTCCCACTTCCTAGTCTCTACGCCTTCTCTGCTGTTACGCTCGCCCCAAGCTCCCTCTGGGTCCGAGGTTGATGGCTTCAGCCCCAGAAGATGGTGGTGGTGTGCTGAGTTATCATGTCCCAGGTCCTATCTGGGGACAATGTGATGCTGGTGGGGGGGGTTTCTTCCTCCTCTTTGCCAACAGGAGCATGATGATGATGATGATTTGTTCTGTCTCACTCCAGAGCCCACATGAGACTATCTTTAAGAACATCTTTATGCATCTTCATACATCTTCTACCATGGTTAACCCCATTTTCTGTCTTCACTGGCTGCAATTTCTTGTGCATGTCAATATCCTTTATGTTTAGTATCATTCAGTGTTGGATACTTGCTATTTGTTCACTTTGTTATAGCTGAAATCCATTTTGCACAGTTCCCAATCCTTCCCATCTTTAACAGACCACCGTGGATGGCTCATAACCTGCAATGTCCAGTGCTGGCCTGTGCCTGCTCTGTTGTCATCTCCTGCCTATACTCCTCTGTATCCCATCCTCAGTCCCTCTACGATCACATTGTGCCGCATTCCTCTGCACAACATCATCATGTTGGGGTCATGAATATTTCACTCTACACCAGTTAGCTACTTATTACTCCTAGCCACATAAAAGTTACGATTATACTCAATGAATATACAAGGAGATTATTCAAACAAGTTAGCAATTAGCCACCTGGTCATTAGAAAAAAATGCTGTTACAGTTAAACAAGCTAAAACAAAGCCCCAGGCAGGCCAAGCCAAGCTCGGGCAAAGCCTGACAAGCCTCACTCCTGCGACCTTGCAAAGTGAGTGTGATGTCTGTGGCCTGTTGCTAGCAATGGCAATAGGGTATTTACTGGGCAACAAGGTTACCTCAGGTCTTTCAGTCAGTATTAATTAGCTCTTATGGTTTTCTCTTTCTTTTTCCCAGCAAAATGTCATATTGACAGGTTCATCCAAGAGCCCTTAAATAATTTAAGAATGAAGGTGACTGTTCTGTTAAAAATATACACATTCAAATTCATCTTAAAAGCAGCTGCTTGCTCTGAAGGCTGAGTTCTGTGGTCATTAAAATCCAGTTACAATTGTGTTGGATGAACGCAAGAGAAGGGTAATGTCGCTTCTGTGGAGGCAACTATAAAACCTTTCAAATTTCTTCTTGAGGGGGCTCTGTTCGGGCAATTCAGGATATTGAAAAGCCTGTTTCCCTAACACCGACCCACAGCAAGGCTCACTCAGAGCAATTCGGGTTAGAAAATATACTGCAACTCTGCTGAAGCCGTGGCAGGTCTGGGTGAAGTGGCTCTGGCTGCCACCCACCCTCACCTATGAGGGTGCTTGTTCCAACCCTTGGCCAGAAGTCATCCTCCTCCCCTTATTTGTATGTTGGGCCAGTCTCTTTCTTTAGCTGTACTGCATACCCAAAACTCTGAAATGACTGGTATTAACCCCCCCCCCAGCAGTTAAAGTGGCAGATCTGAGGAGGTGCTGATCTCTGGTAGGAAGGGAGGGTGAGAGCGGTGAAAGGGCCTGGATCAGCACCGGGTGGGCGCTTTGCTTAAGCAAATATTAACATGTTTTAGCTGAACCTGATGGGTTTGACTGAATCAGGTTAGGGAGCAGTCAGCTGAGCAGTTTATGGCAGGCGATTTGAAAGGGTGCCAGTTTTTCCCAGGGAGGTGGTGGTGAGAAGCTACTGCTGAACTGGGGGACGTAACCTTTTCACCCAGCCGAGCTCCAGCCAGGGCAGGGTGTAACCAGATCCTTCAGCTGAAATTAAAAAATCATGGATTAGAAGTTGGGAAGAAGGGAGGGAGAAAACCCCACAGATTTAGTAGGAAATGCTCAAATTTCGGCGTGGCAAAATTGGAAAATCAGTGTGAATTTAATAGGGCAAAGATTTTTGTACCAGTATGTCCCTGGGAATAATTGGAAAATTTATCTCTTTTTGTTCAGCATCTCAAAACAAGTGCTAGGCAGGCAGCCAGAATCCTCTTTTCTCTCCTCTCTCCTCTCTCCTCTTCATTTGGCTCATGGATGCTCCTGCCCCGCTCGGTGCTGCTTGTCAGCCACCAACGCTGGAGCCTTCCATGTTTTGTCCTTCATGCTTGTTTCACTCCTTCCTCGTGAAGAGGCTATAGCATATCAAGGGCTAAACTGCAGTCTCTATAATCCACTCAGGTGGACTGAGAGCAATATGCATCATAAACATTTAAAAGTCAGAAAGCAATCTAAAGAGCAAAAAGCCTGTTCATATAGTCTGTTCCCTTCTTTTAAGACAGTCTCCCGTTTTTTCTAGGGCTGATTTATTGCTTTTGAATCTAGTGAACCATGCTGAAACCTAAATTCAGCATGAATTTATGAGGATGGAAACATACTTGCTTCAGTTTTCAAGTTTTTAAACCTCATTACCTCAGTATTTTATAATATAAATATACTATATAATATAGTATTATATCTATTTATAATGTAGCTGTATAACATAGTTTAAATATATTCTACTTTTTAATTTAATGCTTTAAAATTTTTTTTTAATTTTATATAAGATAATTAATTCCATAAATATGCAAACTGAGGTAATTGCTTCCAATTATTAATATTAGCCTTGAAGAGGTGAATTTTTATTTCCCCTTTCATCATAAATCCATTAAAGTATCAACATGGACTACTGTGAATTAATAATTTTAGATCATTATTTTAAGTAATAATTTTTTCCTCATTTTTTAGAGAAAACTATCCCAACAAGAGGTGATATATTTTACCTCAACATGCAGCAAAAGGTGAGAAGTAAATTTCAGACGTATTTATTAGGTTAAAAAACAACAAAAAAAGCATTTTGATTTCCTCTTTTGGTTGCAAACATTCTTGATGTTACCTGGAAAAGCCACATGACAAAAATAGCACTAAAAGGAAGATGCTGTCCCATTAATGTTTGTAAAATGTTTCATGGTACTCTTGAACAACTTTGGTAGTTGCATTGAAAACGTAAAAACTGCATTTAAATGCATTTCCCTTTAAAATTAATAGAGCCATCATTTTAGTCATCTGTAATTTACCACTTCTAATTAGCAAAACCAGAAGACTTTCTCTGCTTCTCGAACAACCTTTGCTATAGTGGACTCTCGTGTTATCTTTACGACAAAGGCAATAGGCTATGACTGCCGGTATAATGTACAACTAAACCATATTTTTCAAATCCTGATGAAGGGCACGTTTGATGGGTATATGAGAAGTCAGGAAAACCAGCTCTGTCTGGCATTGCAAGCGGGGCCTGTTAGCTTTACCAGCCAGGCTAATTAATTGCATTTAGGGCATACCTGCCCTACTTCTGCCATCCCAGCCACTGCCTGCCCGGCGCTGTCATCTGCAGGAATAGGCTGGGCGTCTCGGGCAGCCCACAGCGCTCGCCCCTCGCGCCGTGCGGGGCCATTCGCTCACGTGGAGAGCTCCGAATGTGTTAGCAAAAGAGCTGAGCCGGGGCTAAATTGGTGTTTCTGCTAGGAGATTTCTGACGGATTGTTAAAAGCATTTCATTTATGCATATATACTCACATGCATGCTTTAGAGAACTATGCTGGCAGTTTGGATTTTTGTAGTTGATGAATTAAGGGGCAAGAGATAATGAGAGAGTCCATATTCACAGCTTCTGGGATGCACCACTAGCATGCTCTTTTTTGCCGATATTACAGTCTGGTTGGCTTTGTGGCAGTTGTTTTTTAATTATAAGGTATCTGTTTTAGGACCACAAAATAATACAAGCTGCACCCCCAGCAATCTGAACTTCTGACACATTGTCTTGCCTTTTTTTCCCCTGAACCCATTTCTGCGGTGTATCTCAGCAGTCCAATACGTGAGTCAGGCTCCTTTTTTCTTTTTTTTAAGTGGTGCCTTTCTGATATTGTGACATGCAATCTGTGAAAAACGTAGAACTGAGAAAAGAAAAATCAACTGTTTACAAATAAGCCTGCTTCATCCTTTGCTGTTTTAGCAGAACAAACAAAATTACTTTCTGAGCTTGAGAAAGAATATAGGTTTTTTAGTTCCTGAAAAGTAGATTTAGATCAAATTAGGAACCACTGCATTAAACACAGGTTACTACAAGATAAATGAGACCTGCACTATGTTATTATAAAACTCAGCTGGTCGTTAGCACTAACTGTTAATTAATCAGTCAGAGCCAAGGAGTCTGACCAAGACCTTTTGGTGTGTTGCTAATCAGGATGGCATAACACGTGTCTGCATTGCATGGCACGGCTCCAGATTGCCTGTGCCGGTCTCTTGCCCAGGTAGCTTCACGAATCTTCCTTTTCCAGCCAAATTTAGGGAAAAAAGTTAACAAGCAGCATTCACATAATCTAACTTTTCAAATGTCCCCAATCAATCTGCTAATGCAGGATGAAGAGAGGGATCCTCTTACAGAACTAATGTGAACAGTTTAAGGAAAACTGTCCTTAGCTGCTAGTTTCTGGAGGCAATTATCTTGAGGCTGAGCCCCGTGGATGGGTCACGTAATTTTTCCTCACCTACTTCTGTGCAAAGACAGCCCAGCTAAAATAGCCCCAAAATAGTTCGGATTAGCTCAGTTGCCTGTGCACTGCAGGAGATGAAAAGCAATTAAATGATCCATTAATAGATTTGGGTTGTAATTAAAAACTCATTTGACTATGCCTATGTGGCTGTGTGTTAAAAACTAACTGGCACAGCTTAGCTTAATAGCTGAGCCCTAAGATGCTCTGGTGGTGATGTGGCTTTCTGAATCTGGTAGAGACATCAGTGTTGCTGCTGGGCACAGGAAAAGCTGTTATTTCTTGTTGAGTCGTGTCCCATACCTCATCCACCGCTGCCTGCGGGGTTCTCACCTTTCTAAGGACATCTTGGACAAAAAAACCCGACTCGTTGCACCATCTTCTTGGGGCAGTGGAAGGTACAATGTATTTCTTAGGACTTGTGTCTATAGAGCATGACAGGCTTATACAGAGCTGGAAGAAACTCTACCTCTAATGATACGCTGATGTGCAGTGTTTCTTTCGGCTCCGTACCATAACCTGTGACTTCCCACCACAAACACACATCATCCTGTGTTTACGAGGCAGCAGCAGCAGCACCTCCCAGGATTTCAAAGCCCATTGACTTCTTGGTTTCATTTTATCTGCTGCTTTGTACTTCTGAGGCTCTCCAGGCACTGATGTCAGTTGTTCACAGCAAAAGCCACCTTGTTTTCAGTTTTCTATTGCATGAAATGTCAGTATGGGAGAACCTGTGCCTCGCTGGTGCTGTTGTGCAATGTAGCAGGGGTCTACAGCAAGGAGCCTGCTCCAAGATGGAGCGGCTGGCCCACGGCAGGAGCTGGCAAAGGAACATCCCCAGCCACGGCTACTTTTAGGCTGACACATATTGTTTCACCCAAGACACTGTGGAACAATTATTTCTATGGCTTTTTTTTTTTTTCTTTAACTGATTTATTCTAGAAATTCCATCCATTCAAAAGAAAAAAAAATAGACAAAAAAATTCCTTTGAAGCTAACCAATGGTAGTCTAGTTTTAACAGAAAATGAGTGCTTGGTGGACTGTTGACAGCAAATAATTTATTCATTTAATTTAGCTCTTTTATGTTTCCTGGTTGCCCGTAAACAGATGATGACAATAAAATCCAGAAATGTATATGTCGCTCATATGCAAATCAGTAAAAGAGTATTTTATGTGGATAAACAACTCAGAGATTGGTCTAACCGTGAACTGTATACGGTCTGTTTACATCTTTAATATTCTCAATTATTGTGATTTTTACTAGAGACACGGGTACCTTGCATTTTTTTCATGAAGGGGTAAGTGTTAGTTTTAGGAGCAGAGCCTGATGCAGATAGATGTAGCTGGAGAATCAAATTTAGTTGCCAGAAAGATATGCTGAAACACCAGCAATTGCTAAGTTAACATTCATATGCCAAGATTGCTTTTTGAAATAAGTCTAAAATAATACACCTCATTTAAGTTTCAAGTGATTTTTAAAGTATTAAATGCTTAGATTCTATCAACATGACTACAGCAGCTATTATAAATCACAAGTTTAACACTGCTGTTAATAATGAGAGAAGTGTGTTATTACTGGTGTTATGGTTGACGGGACTTCTGTTACTGAGATTTTTAAGAATTGGCTGGATAAAAGCCTGTGGGGAATGATTTAGGTATGGATGATCTGGCCTTAGCACAGAGGGATGGACTCGGGAGGTCTCTATTTTCTGGGAGTCTTTCTGCAGAGAGGAGATTTGTATACAACAGGTCAAATAATGGAAAGCCTGGATGTGATGGTCCAAGCAAACCATGTTGAAATTATTAGTAGTAAAATCAGCCTGGAGGGTCCAGCTGGGCTTAGGATCTGCAGGGTGACTGCAGACTGTATTCAGCCAGAACAAAAGCCGGGCCCCGCTCCAGTGAATTCAGTCTTATTCTCAGGCCCTTTGCAAAGCTCTTGATGAACTTTTCATCCCTTTGTAAAAATAAAATCAACTTGGCCAATGAAATAGGATGATTTTTGCATGTAAAGTAACAGCTAATACTGCCATTTGAAGGCAAGATTGTTATCAAATAAATGACTATTGCAGTTTTGATACTGTATTTCTCATAACGCTGTTATGTACATTTAATACTGATCTATCATGCTATGAAATATGCATACAGCACTAAATGTGTTGACCGGGATTTCTCAAAAGAACAATTTTCTACAGAGTACTTAAAAAATGCAGTCTGAAATCATTTTGCTGCCTCTGGCTTGGAAGAAGGGACAGACTTTTTACTTCATAGAAGATTAATGTGTAGTCAGAAGGAAGAGAGTGTTTATATTTGGATCATTCTTCACAAGCAAAAAGCTGATTTTGTTTCACGGTGATTGCTTTTGTTTGATAAATAGTTCCTGGTTGAAATGGAATAGGTAAATATTTAGGGACATAAATAACTCAGTCATGGTAATGACTTATAGACAGTGATATATCAATGCTATTATGGAAATTTGTGTTCAGCATCATAAACAAAAGCTAAACTGTATAACATGGGCGGGTATTTCTGTATAAGGATTCCAGGAAACAAAATTTTGCATGTGTATGCTGCAGATTAGCCCAAATTTCCAAAAGTGAGGTATTATGGAAAAAACCGGTTCTACAAATATGTGTACTCAATCTGTCCAGACCTGCCCTGAGGCTGCTCTGAGTATGGCTGGGAGAGGGCAGAATAGGGGTAAGTCTTTAATATGTAAGTAATATCAGACTGGCAAAGGACTGTCCCAGGGAGAGATGGTAATAGGTAGTATCAGCATAGTGGGAAAGGAGTCCCTTGAGCATCTGATGCTTAGAGCTGACCTGGGCTGACTTTGTGCACGTGAAGCAAAACTATGGGCAAAACGAACACAGAGGTGGACTCAGGTATCCACCAAAGAATAGGATGACTTGTCAGGCTGGGAAGGTGGGAAGGGGCTTGCGCTTCTTCGTGGAGGATGCGATGTCATGGGGATGGCCACAAGACTTCTGCAGTAATTATCCATTGGAAACAAGAAGACACAGATATATTTTTGGCTGAGGTTGATTGAGAGCTGCTGTTGTGCTGTCGCTGTGAAAAATCTAGGGTTGGCTCAACAAAAAAAGAAATCTTTCCATTAGGGACAGAGATCAGAGGTGTTGTAGGTCTTTGTGAAACCTGCATACAAATTTAATCACTCCTGCATAAGAAATTCAGAGAGGAGGGGCAGAGAGTGTTTAAAACTCTAATTTTAGTTTCCTAATTTATGGATATTCTGTGAATTGGCTACATGGTGACCCTGCATTCTCACATTTCTTAACTTCTGGTGCTTGATTTTGTAAATGTCGGAACATTTTTAGCAAAGGTTTTGTTTATTTGTTTATGTTTTGGGTGGAAATGTATACAATGTCTTTAAATGCATGTTACCATCTGGAAACAGGGATGAGAGCCAAAAAACCGCAGCCGGCTCTCTTAAAAACTCCAGCCAGGGCTTTTCAAATCACATCAAGACTTACTGATTTAGAGGATACACAATTGTTGAATGTTGTGAAGCACATGGAGCCTGAGGAATGATGATGAACTTTAGATGACATTTTATAGGTTCTCCAGGGATACTGAAATTAAAGTGGCCCCTCTACCCTGTTCAGCAAACTATGTGCACTGTGTCCAGACAAGTATTACCAACTGAGTGTGACCTCCAAAGATTACTGGTTATGCTTGGGAAGTACTTTCACATTTCCAAGAGCCACTGAGGGCTCTTTTTCTTGTCAAAAACCCTTCCCTCTCCACTTCTCAATGAAAATTAACAAAGAACCCTACTGTTATATACATCTTCCTGAAGAAAGCAGATTTTTTCCCCCTTCTCATTCTGATAATGCTATTGTCAGAATATATGAAGTGCCTTAAAAAAATCACAACTATTTTATTAAATAAAAAAGCTAAAAGACAATAGGAAGAAAGCAGCATTTATTTTAGCTTATCTTAAAACTATGTCTGCACTGTTTGCCGGAAACTGTATACATTGTGTGGAAGATCCGATGGCCAAAGAAAATGTGAAGAATATATCTTACAATAGCTCACTGCTAGAACAGCACTGCTTGAAATGGGTCACTGTGATGGCTTTTGACTTACCAGATTTCAAGCGGTTTAGATAGAAGACTAGATCTCTTCAGGTTCATAGGTCTCTCTTTATGTGGAGCAAAGGAATATATCTTCCTTTTTCTATAAAAGCATTTTTTAACTTCAGCTGGTTGCTAATTTATTCATGCGTTGTGTTGCCTTTCCTATCCAGTGAAAGCAACGTGTGCTCACCTTCCAAATATGACCACGTGCTGTAGGAAACTGTGGAGGATATATGTATACAGTGTTCTTCAGGAATTTCTGGGCTTTTTCTTCATGTGCCTTTTTTTTCTTCTCCTCTGAAGGGAATGAGCAGCTTTGAGTTCAAATAGCCAATTTCATTTGCTCTGTCTGCCTACACTGTTTGCACAAAGCTTCCTTTCTTTTTTTTCCCCCCGCACTTGTGATGAACTTAATAAGGAATCCCTGCATGAGCATAGGGAACTGTGACAAAGGGGCTCCAAACAAAAATTAATTAAAATCCCAGCTAAAAATGTCTGACTAATGTTTATTTATGGGAAACTTCCTCCCTGTAAAGGAGTACAATGACGGCGTCGGCCAGAGAAAATGCATCATGGGGATGGGGACTGGGATGGGGGATCCAGCATAGTGCCAGGCACTGCAGCTCTCAGCCCCAGGTGGTAGAAACCAGATAGATGAGGATATGTGTGAAAAGTGCCCAGCTATACATAAACCAGAACACTTTTTTTTTCCTCTCCTCCCCTTTTTCTCGCACGGGGGGGAAAGTGCATCCAGCCCAACATGATACCTCAGGCACCAAAGAGCCTCCCTGCACTTGTGACATATAGTTACAATCACTCCAGATTAATATAATGAGATGTGTCTTGCTGGAAATCTATTTTACCCAATAATTTACCATCCTTTTCTTCCCTGTCAAATGGCAGCCTCTGCTTTCCTCCAGGATTCATGCAAAAGCCTGCGCAGCAGCATAACCTGAGTTGTACCGAGTATGAACATGAACGTAAACAGTCATGGAAGAAACAGGAGGGCAAGGTCACGGCACTCCTATCACGGATGGAATCCCACACCTCAGGGTTTAGAGACAACTGATTCTCAGCCAACAACAAAATCAAATATAAAGCTCTGGATTTTCAGTGTCTGCAGCTCAGTGAGGCCTGACAGCATTTTAATGCAATTTTACCAATATTAATAAAGATTATTTTTATCAATCATATTTATATTACCATAGTAATTGAGTGTATAAAAATCTTCAATGTGCCAATCCTTACAAGACCTCCAAAACATAAGAGGGCAATTTATTTCCATTGTACAGACGGAGAGTCAAAGCCAAGGAGCAGCTTGTCCTAGGTGGCAGAGGATGCCTGCATGGTCTTTCACAGTGAGCTCGCTGAGCCGGCTGGGCACGAGGCAGCTCAGATCAGAAACGCTGTAGTTATCGAGGAGGATTTAGCCTCCCAGCAAGGGGGAACCTCTCCAGCACAGCACCAAGCTGATATCTTCAGCTGAGTTAGAGCATGAGCTGTGTTGGCATGCAGACCCCTCTGTTGCCGTGGGTAAACTTCTCTGTGCCCAGACTCTGAACACCTGTGTAATCCCAGGCTCCTCCAGATCCCAGTCATGGAAAGGACCTGAATCGTATGGAGTAGCTGTGACCGCATCTTTGTAACCCACCATCTGGGTCTCCTGTGGTCTAAAACGTAGGTAGTGCTGAGCCGGGAGAGTCTTACACTGTGCGCTGCGAACACAAAGGGATCCAGATCTCACCAAGAGACTCTCGGAGATGCTGTGCTGCATAAACAAGACACTGATGCTGGACCTCTTGGCACGAAGTACATCTCTGAGAGGGGGAAAAAAAATCTACATTTTGCAGATTATTATTTTTTTTAGGAGTAAGCGAGATGACCCATGGTGGGCAAGGAAAGCCATCATTTTCTAGGCAAATTCCTTTTTGGTTTCAAAGGAGACTGAGGCCTAACAATCAATGGTATAGCAAGGCCTTAGGAAGGAAAGGAAGAACAGCAGAAGATCAAGAGAAAAGTGGTGAGGAGAAAACACAGTGAAGCAAACCAAATGTCATCTAAAATATTTAAGTATAAGCTCCAATATGCTACCAAGGGATGAAACACAGCAAATCACTGTGCAGAAGAACTCTATCAAAGGAAAAGATACAGCACAGCAGTTGAAAACAGACATGTGGGGTGAGGGCTGAGCAGAAATGAAAGAAGCTCGCTCTGTATTTTCTGCCCAAGATCTAGATTATTGCTGCATGTAACCATATGCAGGCAACCAAGCAACTAGGGCCACATCTTCTGCAGATGTAACTCAAGACTGTGCAAGGGACATGAAGTAATTTCTAAAAACCATCTTTCTCATTCAGCAGTGGTCTCTGCCAGTGGACGCTTTCTGGCAGGATGAAGAACAGACCTTCACTTTGTTGTCTGGGGGAGCTGCAGAGAGCCCAGCAGGGAGTTAACGTCACCGTCCCTTGCTTTGGGAGCAGTCTGGTCTGGTAGAAATTACAGTCCCATCCACCAACACTAAGCCTGTTCTTTGTCAAAAGCCTCCACACCCATGCACAGGAAGGTCCAATATAAATACTCTACATGGCTGTTCCCCTGCTTTTATTCTTCGTCCTCTTAGTATAGGTTTTCCCCTTTTGTGGGGTTATATTGCTACCGTAATTGGCGGTGAGATTTCAACACATGCAAATGCTGCAGCTAGTGCTAATTTAGGTGGTGAGGGTATTGACAGCTATGCAACCACAGCAGCATGGCTGTCAGCATGGGCTCTTCTGAGCCCCATGTAGGAGGTGATTTCAAAGAAGCCTATGGTGTTCAGGTTTCCTTTCAGTTGGCATCTGGCTGCCCTTGGTATATCTAGGGATGCCAAATTGTTACATACTCTTTCTGTACACACTCCCTTTGCTGCTTTGCATTTTCAATCCTAAAATAATCAGCCGTTGTCTAGTGGGTCTCAGCCTAAAAGGAATCTGAGCACCAGCAGTGGAGACATGAGTTGTGCAGGGAAGGGAGGATGAAGAGCAGTACTGGAAAGAGTGAAATTTTCTCCTGTACGATAATCCCAGGTCTTAAAGATTCCTTGTTCCCCAGAATGACAACCTCTGTATAAAAATGTGTTTGCATTGGTGTTTTTTCTAAATATGTCATGAAATTGAATTACATCCCATTTGCTCTAATAATTTATGTTGTGAAAACAACCATTGCATCTCACCTATCAAGACAAGGTGCTTAATATTACTTTCTTTAGCCAGCAGGGAGGGTTTTTTCCGTTGCCTTTGTTGCAGAGAGCTGACCATGTTTCTGATGGATTTAAACTGGTAGTTGTGTGTTTTGGTTGTTCAATTCACACTGTGGTATTTATAGTTTCTGTTAGACTAATAATGAATCTTTGAAGAAACCCATCTGTTAAGCTGCACAGTCACAACTTTGAAGACTTTAATTTCTCTTGAATTGCAGTATTCTCAGCTGCACAATGAAAGACATCTTTTGATCAGTCCGCAGCATTATAACTTCTCTGCCAGGCTTATTGTACTTACAAATGTTCTGATTCATATGCTTGTGATGCTTAGGATCTGCATTACAGAGTAACTGGTGCAGAAGCATCACAGATTTGCATGAGGCCAGCCTGGTTAAAAACAGGTGAAGGAGGGTGGGTGAAAGTCCCGTCTGATGGCTAGGCTGTTCTCGCCTCAGCCAGCTGACAAGAGTGGCACTTGATAAATTTTTGCTAACATTGAGGAAAATGTAACATGAAAATGTTTCATGAGGACATGAAAATGTGTCAAGGACAACAAAATTACAGAATGGCTGATGCTGGAATGGCGAGGATGCATTGCTGGCTCATGGTCAACTTGGTGTCCACCAGCCCCTCCCCAGGTCCTTTTCTGCAGAGCTGCTTTCCAGCTGGCTGGTCTCCAGCCCGTACTGGTGCGTGGAGTTATTTCTCCCAAGGTAGAGGATTTTACGTTTCTCTTTATTAAATTTCACGAGATTCCTGTTGGCTCATTTCTCCAACCCATTGAGGTCCCTTTGAATGGCAGCACAAACCAAATCTCCTGGACCCATCTTTCCCCCAGGACCGTACACCAAGGGGCTCTTCCAAGCAGGTCCCTGAAGGGACCAAAATGAGGGCCAGCTGCTGACCTTCCTTTTAGATGTACAAAGTCTGTGCCATGTAAAAGGTTTAGATTCAACTCTAGTTAGAAGTCCCCAAAATGCTAAATAGCAGCTCCAAGGAATATCAATCACAAACTCTCCAGGCAGAGGGCTCAAGAAGGGAATTTTGTTCCCATTGTCATTGGGTCTGCTTCTAAAGTCCTGACTATTTTTTACTGTCTTTATTCAGGCAACTGGCAAACAATTCAATTTCTCAAGAACTCATGGGGTGAAGTCTGACATTGGGCCAGGGTGAGAAACTGGGAAAGTCTTACGTGGGAGTCTGCAGGTTGCTTCCTTTTCTGGGGGAAAATTTGGGTTATTTGCGCTGTGTTGTAAAAGTGGAATCATAAAAGAGGAAAATGGGCTTAGTTAAAATTGACATTGCTTTGACTAGGCAGAGGTAGGTTGCCGGAAAATATTAAACTGATCACTTTGAATAAGTCCATACATTTCCAAATGACATTTGTTTTTACATTTCCCTAAAGTAAATTAAAGGAAGAATAAGCCCCAAGTAAATGAGATGAAAACATTTTGTTTTAGTCTCCATTAGATGTTTTAGTTGACTGGTAAAGAATTTATAGTTGTTTTGCTGAAAAAAGATTCTCTTATTTTAACTTTTTTTTTGTTTAGTTAGCGATCCAAAGAATCAATTGTTATTAAACGTCTCATTTTTCTTCAAAAAACTGGGAATGGCTGAAAAAGGGAATCAGATATTTATGAAAATATCACAGTGATTTTTTTTTACTTGGAAATACTAGAAAGCTGATGATATAGATCTAATTCACTTTAGGAGGGCTTAAATTTTACTGTGATGAGCACTACAGAGATACAAGACTTGGAAAGATAAAAGATAATACAGGTTTTCACAGATAAAAAACCAAACAAACCATGGTTCTAGTACAAATGGTGTGGACAGGCAAAATGTGTGTTAGCTGTCGAATGTGATCGGTTTGCTAAAGAAAACTGGCAAGTGAAGCATAAGAACTACAGCATCAGAGCTGGAAAAGAGCTTGCTTCTCTGCTGTACCCCTTGTCGATGAAGAAATGCTCTCTTTCACTTTAATACCATTTATTGTACTGTATAGTCTAATTGTTACTGAATATTCTTTTGCTTCCTTTGGGAGACTGACAGATTGACTAATCCCCATGTCCCTTGACTTTTTTCTTAAAAGTCATCTCTATGTTTCCTTTCTTCTGTTACTTATCGTTGTATCACCAATGATTCATCTCCTTCACTTAAATAGTGTAAGTCTACCCAGCTAAATTTGCAGAGCCGTTTATTTAGGGATTCTGCTTTATCAAATGGAGTTAAGCATGGTTGGGCAGGTGATCCTTTTCAATGGTGTGAATTAGAGCAATCCCTCAAATCCCTCAGATTTCATCTCTGCCAAGTTAAATTCTAACATTTTTCTTTCTTAATATTTTGAAATTCCTTTTCAAACAGCTCATTTGAAAAATAATTTGAAATGTAGGATTTCTCTATGTGCATATGAAAGGTATAATCTGCCCAGACAATAGCCACATGAAAAGTTACACAAGGCTCTTTTCCTGTAATTGTATTTCATCTAACAGTTTATCCAAGATACTCCAGAAACACAAGTAACTTTGCATATCTCTTGCTGTATTTTTTTATTTCTTCTGAACACTTTCCAAATGATCTTTCTACAAGTCTTTGCTCTCTAATCATGTTATCCCACAGAGGTATGTTCTGCAACTTTCAACTCTATGCCAATGCATGTATTTTATTTTTCTAACCCTTTTGGACACTGTCTTTTCTCTCCCTTAAGTTCTCAATCACCTTTTGACACATAAACTGACTTCCACAGACATTTGGAGGCACACACACAGCTGACAGCCTACCTGCCCATCACCTTTTCTTATTGCTGATAGTAAAAATCTCAGTGTTATGTTGTGATTTTCTCCTTTCCTTATTTTCCATCCTTTCTGTTGCAGTCATTTTCCCTTATCTAATAAGTATGAGGTATTTTTCTCTGGCTTATCTTTTATCAACTTTTATTACCTGTTGTACTCTGTGTCCTGGTGGGAGCATGGGGAATAGGTAGTTGAGCATTTGGATTCCCTGAGTTTTGCTCTAAGAAAGTGGAGAGACAGAGGAACCAATACAGAAGCCAGTAACTAGAGCCCTAAATGAGACATTGAGACAGATGGGTTCAAATTCTAGTTAAAGCAGACTTTGTGTCTGGCTGGACACTTAACCCACCAGGGCCTTAGTGCCCAGGCTGAAAAATGAAGTCTTTGGGAGTCTCCGTACATCACTTTGCAGAGCACTTGGCCCTGTAGTAACAGGTAACTTCTCGAAGAGTGATGGAAAGCATAGGGCTTTCCGAGCACTGCCCATAACACTCTTGGGTGTATGAGCTCTAGGGGCTCAAGGTCCAAATCCTGCAGGAAAGAGATCAGCAGAGGCGTATATACACTCTCCAGTCTCTGGTCTGGAAGAGACCTGCAAGGTAAGCAAGGAGTCTTTGTCCTGTTATTTATTGCCCTCAGAGATGCAATGATTCTTCTAGAAATATTTTAAATATTTTTAGGATATATTTTACCTGGCTCCATTGCTCAGTTTTTACAACAACAAAAGAAGAACATTATAAGATCTTTGTTGAGAACAATCTGCCTCTAAGTGCCAGATCAGAAATCCAGTGATGTGCTTTAGCAGAGCTTCTGCTCAAGTCTCACCTCAAAGAGACCAACCCTATAGCTTCTCAGGGTCATGGAAAATACAAGGGAAAAATAGACGGGGTCACTTTCAGTGAGGGTCTGCTTCTCTGGGCTATTTTTAGCCATAGTTCTCACTTCCAGGGAATTGGATTCTTTGTGAAATTGGCTGCCATCAGCAATATATGGCATATATATCTCCAGGCTGGTGCTCTGATCCAGATAGCAAGTGAGGACTGCACTTGCCCATTGGTATGGGTTATCACCTGATGATAGATCAACTTGGATCTCTGGTCTGAATTTTCATAGCTGTTTAAGAGAACAGGGACATCCAAGCTCCAAATCAACTAAGTGGAGTTTTATAAAACATAAAACTTAGTGGCAGATGCAAAAATTGTGCTCTCTGCCATCTCCTCTCTGCTGCCATCTTTTAAGGTTTTCTTTTGGAGGGCTATTCTTCTATGGATATTGAATATTTCTATATGTATAGAGTTGCTATCAGCTATTTAACTTTTTTTCTCAAAAACCAGTATCTCAGAAGGTCCTTATGGACTGAAACGATTTAATGATCTCTTTAAGAAGGTAGTGTTCAAAACTCTGCAGCATTCTGCAACCAACCCACTAATGTTACAAGGTTTGTAATTGATTCAGCATCAACAGTGTCTTTGGCAACATACAGGGAGCAAAAGCCAAGTGGTTTATGTACCTGAAAGTTTATAATCAGATCCAGCCAGACACAGTGTACATCTATGGACTATTAAAAAAAGCAAAACAAAGAGCAACAGCCAGGTCTTTGGCTGGCATAAGTCAGTGCAATTTCATAAAACCATCAATTACACCCTTTCCCTGAGAACCTGACTCATTTTTACCCTCAGTCAACGTCAAGGAGCGAAGCTGATACTGAAGCAAAAAAGAACTTTCTGGCTTGGAAACTTTTCTTTCTAATGGACTGAAATTTTCATACTGTTGGGCAAATTTTTTTTGTAAAATATTAGTTCACATTTCAACAAATATGAAGCTCATTAAAGCTCCACCAGCTTCAGCAGGAAAAAGCAATGCTCAAATTGATAGTGATGAAGGATCGAGTCTAGGCAACCGCTATGAAATTGTAATTTGGAAAGTAGGCGATCTTGGGTAATGCACTGTGCTTTATTTCTCTTGTATACGTTTAATCAATAAGGTGAAATCATTAGTTGTGAATATTTTATTGGGTTGCTTTAATGCCCTTTTAGTTACATTTTAGGATTATTCTTTCAAGAATGTTTCCCTCTACTTTATAAATTTGTGTTAAACCTCAGCTTGCTCGCTCCTGTGCTAGGGCATACCTGTTTGCAGTCTGTAACTTAATGTCACCGCCCCATGAAAAACGGCTGTAATATGGACGTTTGCTAACACACCAAATTGCTACGTTCAGAAGGGTTAGCTGAAAGCCTTAAATTAACATAACAACATACAGATGGCCTTCAATAAAGAGCAATGAAAGGGTTTGCGGTTCAAAAGTAATTTATGTCTGAAACTGTTGTCCTTGGCAACACACCTACACGCTTTGTCTGGGGAATGTGTTACTGTTTTGTCTGCCGGAAGGGAAAAAAAGAATATTTAATGAAAATAAAAGACAAAATATATTATTATAAAGGGGAGAGGTAAGAATCTGGATTAACACAGTATTTCACTATTTTTGTTAATCCTGGTCAAGAGTTATCATAGAAGTATCTGATATGTTTTAACTCTGTATAGGAGATGTTCTATCTTGAGACAAGAGGACAAAAAAATCAGGTCTTTAAATAACATCCCCACGGGAACATGTCTTGAGGTGTTTCTAGATATCCCTTTTCTCTTTTAAGATGGAAATTCAGTGCCACTTTCCCCAGTTTATATTTGTATAGCTGTCAATTTTGCTTTAAAAACCACAGGACAAGACACTGAAAGTCATATAAAAATTCATGGGAAAAAAAAAATCATGAGCACAATGGTGGCTAGGAAAGGTTATTACTGGAGCTGTTTGATAAGAATACGTTAATTGCCTATTTTACCTGGAAATGCCACTGTTTCTAGACTGGCACGTACATAAATAATTACCACGTGCTCCTGATAGCCGTGCGATTACTCTGTCTTCAGGCTTGACCCCATCGCCCACACTCTGCCCATCAACTACAGTTGCTTCTAGTGTTTTAAAACTCCTCAAAAACTTTCAAGCAGCCCCAAAATAGAAATGTAAATAGAAATCTTGTTTGTATTCTCTTTTTTCCCGGTCCCTTCTCCACCACACTACTTGTTCTCTCTTCTCCCATCTGAACAATTCCAGAGGTTTAAGGCTCACGTTTCTGACTGGCTTTGCACAAATATTTCTTTCTGGACACGCAACATGCAGTGAATACATGAATCCTATGTCCGAGGCCACTCCTCAAGGATCTCCAGACATGCATTATCCTGCAGCAGCAGAGGGACTTCTCCCACCAGACCTCCAGCTGCTTGGGAGGCCGGCGAGCTTTTGCTTTTCTGCCAACTAGACAAAGCTTGGGAGCAGAGAGGAGGACCTACATGGGAAACCCAGAGACTGGTTGCTTTGTAGAGAGCACTTGCTTATGATGAGGAAGGCATCATGGATTCCCACCTTTTTTGAAAGAAACAATTTTTCTTCTGGGTCTGGACAATTCTTATAAGCAGACCCTAAGTAAATTACATGGATTAAGGTGCTTCTGAAGTTGATTTTTTTTGGACTGAAATTGCAACAGAACCAGGAAAAGGGAATCTGATCGCTGACTCCGTTCCCACAGTTGTACCATATAATCCCTCTTAGGCATTTGTGCGTATATTGTGCTATGAATACATATTTCCAACATATCAGGGATTATACTGCACCTATTCCATCCTAAAATTAATTTGGATCTTGTTCCTTTTGCACCGAGCAGACCAGACTCTCCATGCTCTAGCACTTAGGAAATTTCATCTTTTTTCTAGCCTAAATGCATTCACAATCTACTTATAGTATCTATTTGTTTATTCCTCTGCCAGTATTATCCTTTAATAGAAACAGCTCTTCTCCTACATGTATAGAGGACGATGACATCCCCTTTTCACCTTTTATGTTTTGAGACTGAACAAACCTGTCTCTGCCGGTCTCCTTTCATGTGACTGACTCTACCCCTGAATTGTCTAGTAGCCTGTTTTCACACTAGTCCAAGTCAACAGAGAAACAACAGTCATACTTGTAAATACTGTGTTGAATGGTAGTCTTGATTATTTGCCTCCTTGTATTCTGAAATGAATGTTTGCATTGAAAGGAAAAATCATTCAAAGCTTGTTGGAAAATGCTTAACTACCAAATAAATCAAACACAAAGGGACCCCTTTAATCTATAATGGAAAGTTTAGAGGAACTGCAGATCAGCAAAGTTTGGAAACCACTCTAATAAAGGGCAGGCTTTGGGAAATGCATGCCTTGCTTTTGGTCTGAGTAATTTCACAGTCCAATTAAAGAATCTTTAAAGGAAATATTGTAGAATCCACTTTTAATGAACCAATCAATCAACAAAGTAATCAAATTCTGATGTCTTAGAAAACTGTCATCGGCAAACAAGTACTGAAAATTTAGAAAGGGACAGTTAGCAATTAAGGATTAAGTAAATATAAAATCCAAACCACACAGTTAACAGATACTAATCAGAGGAAAATGAATGTATTAAAATTTTATTCAAAACTTTTAAAATGCTTTAGAAGTTTATGCAACTCTTTCCACTTAAAATTAATTTTCATTGAAAA
>NW_008795948.1:811406-819844 GCF_000699145.1 Aptenodytes forsteri
TATTATATAATAAATAACATATGTTATAAATATTATACATAATATTTATTACAATATAACTTGCAGCTATAGCAAGAAGGTGTAAACAATTCAGTTAACTTTTATTTTGTTCATCGTGTTTGAGCAAAACAGGGATCCATGTAATAGTTTAACTTCACAAGTCATATATTAATGACCATTTATAATTTAATTTTAGCTTCTTTTTTTTTTTTATTAATTAGTTTTAACTGAAAATTCCTGAAGCTCAGTCATTCATTTGCTCATGGAAGTCAGGATAGTATGAAATTGTGCTGTCTTCTGTGATAAAAAGCAGTTTTATCACAAAGAAATTTTAACCAGAAGAAACTAGCATTGAAAGATTAATCGTGAAGAAATCCTCCTTGTTCCTCTAAACAGCATTCCTATGGGAGAATTGTCCCTGGGAAAAGGTTCACAAGAGATGCCCCATCATATTTCTTCCAGATGTGGTATTGAAAAAAATTGCAGTGGAAATAAGGGAGATGATAGTCTGGCCTGGATCGTCTGCATCGCCGTGAGTGCAGGGTGCAAGGCAAACGGGTGGACATGTAGGAACAGAGCCAGGACTTGATACCTTTGGACAGAAGTGGGTATCTCTGTGGTCCTGAGAGGAGCGAACAATTCTCTATACAGTGGGAGCAATTCAGAGCACTTTCAGTTAGGGTCCTTGGGGAAAAGATGCTCAAGCTTTTCAGCAGCTGCAACAGGAGCCTGAACAGCCTTTCCAGGCAGAGGTTAGCCTTTGAGAATGTCTTCAGTGACCCTCAGGTCTGTCCTTTGGAGACAAAGTCACTCTGGGAGGTTTGCTGAGCACTGAGGCTGGGGAGGACGAGTGGGAGAGTGGCTGGGGGAGCTGGAAGTGGGGTGGGGTCTCCCAGGGGTGGTCCCTCAACCAGCCTTGGGCACAACAGCACCTTCCCATCTCTCTCTTTGAAGAAAGCCTGAAGCTGTCTGTGCTTTAAGCCTGGGATGGCTGAAATAAGAGTATTCATTGAAAACTCTCTTTTGCTGCATTTTTGTTCCCACTGCTGCTTTGTCTTTATTGCCCCCCTAGCATCTACTCGTTATCTGCGTGAGGAAGGAGACAATTTTTGACCTCAATCTCTCCCAGTTCACATACCCTTAAGGCTGACAATGCTGCAATAATGTCTGTAACTATCTTCCATGGTTTGTTTTAACAGCTTCTGCATTTTTCACTTGCCCTGTGTCATTCTCCATCTCCTTCCTTTCCTCTTGAACATTTCCTCTGATAATTGCTGCTTATAACTCTAGGTATAGTCTGTGTTATTCGTTATAGCAGAAATCCTTACCACTGTATGATTTGGCAGTGGTAGCTGTAGCAGTACAGTAACATTTCCAGAAAACAGGGGATAATTACAGAGCATTGTTTTGGTGGTTAGGCATTTTAGAGATACATCTCTAATTAAAAACCCAGCTGTCTGAAGACTCTTGTTTTCCTGAACCTTAGCTGGAATCTTCCTAATGCTTTATCCCTCAAAACCTTCTGGGTCTGTAAGCTCCTTCAAGACAACTGGAAGTAGCCTTGATTATTTTGTACCAAGAAAACCGAACTATTTTGTAGGAGGAATGTGTTGATTTAAGTGGTAGTAAGGTCCCATGTGTAGATTCCCTTTTTCTCTGCTTTGAGTGATAGTAATATTTTTTAACATTATATAAATAATGACCTTCAGTATAGCTTTCTTTCAGGAATGTGATTGTTTTCTCTTACACTATATTTTTAATGATTTTTAAATTATTTTAACTTCTTTGAGATTTTTTTTTCTAGGTTGCTATGTTAGAATAAGTCACCTGTTGTACTAGCAAATGAAGATGATCAGTAAGCCAAGAGATCTTTGAAGTACCATGCCCATGTCAATTAGTGGTAGGTGCAAAATGTCAAAAGCTTTCAAAAGCTTAAAAGCTTTTGAAACTTATAATTCAAAGACTACACTCTACCTACACACCAAGAGCCTGCAACACCTAGAAGCTCACAGGGATTGCCACCACACTCAGGACAGTGACACACTGGTACAAACTGACCGAATCCCCATTTGGATCCAGGGTCAAGTCTAACTACTTGGAAATGAGCTGTTTGCATGTAGTTCAACTCTTTGTTGGACCAAAAGAAAGCTGCCTGCTTAAGAAACATTGAAATCCTCATTAGAAGAAAGTTTTAGTGTCAGAACATCTTTTTAGGGCTTTTGAAATGTTAAAACTTTCCCTCTGTTGGAATGAGTTGCCTGTCCTGACCGGCTACCTTTTTAAAAGCAAGCAAATGTCTCTAGAGCTGTAAAGTGACACATCTACTGATCATTAATGAGAAACATAAGTTCTGTATAGCAAATTAATCTCTATTATTTACCTGAAGTAGTTTTGGTAGAGATGGTTAATGATTTTTCATTTAAAAGTCAAGCCTTAATATAATGCACTTTCAGAACATCTTAAATGCTCTTATTTTGCCTGGGTGGTAGTTTCTGCTCATACTTTCCAAATGCAAGAACATGCATACATAAAGAAGCACAAGCTGTATCAGTTTCAGTTTAAGTAACATGCTTAGCAAATGTCACTCATGTCTTTGTATTACCTTCAGCTATTACACTTCAGCTGATATTAGAAATGCACTGATGTAAAATCTCCCCCTACTATTTCCTGCAAGTCATAGGATTTTTTTAATTATCTGCATAAATGCATTTATTAGCACTGTTAACCTTTAAATAAAACTCCCATTACTGCCGTCAGTCACCTAATTGGGCTTTCCTAACCCGCTTAAGCTCATTACCTGTTCCTCCATCTTTCATATCAGCCTCCTTTTGTGGTGGAGAACTGAAAACCCAGCACTGCGCCCAGGGCTCAGCCAGCAGAGGTTGCCTGGGCAACCAAGATACAGGAACTGGACGTGTAGATAGTGGCAGGAGGAAAAGAAAACCTCTAAAAGGAACAAAAAATCCAAAACACTCCTTATAAATACTTTGCCATTTGTAAAACTTTTCGTAAGTATTCCAGGGTAGCTCTGTACCGGTGTTTGAGGAGTGAGTCTCATCTACCTTGCAGTGAGAGGCTACAAGAGCTCAGGCAACAGTTCAGCAGAGGGAAGGTTAATATGATCACAGCCTAGAATTATCCAGAGAGAAAAAAAGATTTCTGGTACAATAACGCTTTCTATTTTAGAAGAAAATGTATAACAGTATCTGACAGCCAGATCTAGCTGAAGCTAAATACATTCAGACTAGAAATAATGTATGCATTTTTAATCAGGAGAGTGGTTAAGCTTTGAAGAAACTCACCTAAGGATTTGCCTCTCCCTATAACTTACTAATTGTCTCTTTCTAAAAGATATTCTCCAGCTCCTAAACAATGGATTTCACAAAGGTATCACTCAGTATAAGTCATCAGACTGCTGTCTTCTCCAGTTCAAATAGTTCCTAATGGATTAAAGTCTATAGGGAGAAAACAGAGAAAAAGAAATAGTTGTTAAAAAAGGTATAACTTATTCCTTACAATGAATAAGTACTAACATGTTGGATCAGACCAGTACTCCAGCTAGTCTACTGGTTTTCATTTGTCTACATCCTGACTGAGGTTTTTCAGGGAATGATTTTTTGCACTAGCCAGTTCTGGCAATTCCTGGTCTCCAGAGTCTGTTTCTTTTCAATTCTGATGGGTGAAAGGGTGGCCTTGGCTGTGAATATGGTTTACTATTTGCAGTCTTTTCCATAGCTTCGTATTTGTTTCCCTGGTAAATACATACACTCTGACCATTTTTGTCATCTGTATTTTTTTGGTCCTTAGAGACAAACTGTTGTTTTATACATGGCTTTGTTGCTAATTGACATTTTTTTCTTACTAGAATTTAGCCCCAAACCTTAATGACTGTTGTTAACATGTGCATATTTTCAGTGGTGAGAGATCAAACCCAACAGTATTTCTCTTTGAATTTAAGTTGTACCCCATCTGTGAAGTATTTAGTGGTTTCCAGTGCTGAAATCTTGCTCACACTTTCATGCCAGTAAGAGACAAAAATCTCAAGGAACAGTTTGGGTAAATTTCAATGATAAGTATAAAACTTATTCCTGACCACAGCTTATGCCATGAAAACTGGTTACTAAGTCACTTGAAAAAATCATTTATATCTTGCAATTTTCCTAGTCACTCTGCTGAAATGTCTGCCTGCTTTTAGAAGCACTGTTTGTACAGCAGACATCTCAGAATCACAAAGTGTTGAGGTTGAAAGGGACCTCTGGAGGTCATCTGCTGCAACCCCCCTGCTCAGGCAGGGTCACCTACAGCTGGTTGCCCAGGACCGTGTCCAGATGGCTTTTGAGTATCTCCAAGGATGGAGACTCCACGACCTCTCTGGGCAACCTGTGCCAGTGCTTGGTCACCCTCACAGTAAAAAAGTATTTCCTGATGTTCAGAGGGAACCTCTGTTTGTGCCTGTTGCCTCTGGTCCTTAGGGAATGGAACAGCTTCAGTGAGCCAAGTAGATGGAAGCTGATTAATGTATTTCGTCCTAGTGTCCAAATGAAGTGTGTAGCACAGGACAGGCTTTCACAAAATCTTTTGTTCATTTCAGAAAAAGAAAGATATGAGTCTTGCAGCTCATGCTGACACATCCTCAGCACTGTCAGCCACTCGTGGATGCAGGGTTTGGCATTGGACATGTCTTTAATTCCAAAGGTGTGAAATATTACCATCAGTCAACTCAAAAAGTATTTTTCTTCCCAAATTTATCCCTTATACCCACAAATTTCAACAGCAAGTATCTCACAAATATTTAAAATTGGGCAGTGCCTGGGACCTGCTGCTTTTAACTCTCCTTTAACCTTTCCTGACCTGCTGTTCTTTAAATTGCTGCTACAGCTACTTTATTTCCCTCCCTAGCATTACCATTTGGGTTTTTTTAAAATTATTATTATTTATTTAATTGTTTCTTTTTGCTTGAATGGTGGAAGATAATAGCCATGTCACAGTGATGCAGCACTAACTCTGGTAACCAGTCCTGGTGATGTCATGGCTGTGTCACAGCAGTCACAATGTTGGTGATGGCCATGTAACAGAGGAGTCATTGACACAGGCAGGCCAGGAGTGTATAAAAGGACTGTACCAGCCCTGTCTAGCAGGTGCGCAGGAGACCTGAGCAAGGGCTGAGGGAGAGGGCCTCTTTTCTTCCTTCTACAGATACCTGGAAATGCATTTGACCAAACCATGGCACGCTCCTGTCATCTCGCTCCTTGGCAACTCAGCTGGAGAGCTGTCAACCCCCTACAGGACAGATAAGATAACCCCAACCTATACACTGTCACGGTCTCACGGGGAGCTGGAAGGACCCCCAGCCCTGGGCAAAAGGACCTCCACACCCTTTTTCCCTGGGTAGCTGAGGGTTGGGTCCCATAAAGGAACTACAGGTATGATCCCTTGTGACGTACTGGCCATGTCATAGTGGGCAGAGCAGTGGTGGTAGCTGATGGCTGGGTGGCACACGAGCTCCTGGTAAGAACCGTTGCGATGCAGTGGCCACAATGGCACAATGGGCAGAGCACTGGTGGTGGCCCAGGTCACATTGAGTTTGGTGACATGGTTGGCCCAGGATGGGTGTCTCCTGGCTGTCAGGGAGATGAGGGATGGACAGCCTTGGTGAGATGCTGGGGGAGCCCCGTGCAGGGAGGCAGGGGCTGCCTGTGGCAATGGGCAGTGGCTGCTCTGTTGATTCTCCTGTCTACTAAAGCCAGACACACAGAGGATGTGACCAAACCATGGCACACTCATGTTGTCCCTCTCCTTGGCCACTCAACAAGAGAGCTCTCAACATGCTACAGGACAGATAAGATAGCTCCAACCTGCACACCATCATGGTCTCACTGGGAGACAGAAGGTCCCCACAGCCCTGGGTAAATGAGCTCCACACCATTTTTCCCCAGGTACCCGAGGGCTGGGTGCCACACGAGTTCCTGGCAACAACCCTGGCGATGTACTGGCCATGTCACAGCAGGCAGAGCACTGGTGGTGGCCCAGGTCACATTGGGTTTGGTGACATGGTTGGCCCAGGATGAGTGTCTCCTGGCTGTCAGGGAGAAGAGGGATGGACAGCCTTGGTGTGATACTGAGGGAGCCCTGTCCAGGCAAGCAGGGGCTGCCCATGGCTACATGGGGTTGGATGCTGTGTCTGTCGATTCTCCTGTTTATTTCAGCCTCAGCCCTTGACTAGAAGAAAAGGAGTTCCTGGTACAGTCCTGTTCCCTCCCTCATCTGCCACTAAGCTGGAGAGTGTCATGACTTTCTACATGGACATTTACATCCAGACAATGGAAACACACATAGCCTTGGCTAAAACGAGCTCTGCAGCACCCACCCTCTCTGTATCCCATCATGATCCTACAGGCAGCTGGAGGGTCCCTGCAGCCATGTACAAAGGGAACTCCACACCACTCACCTTCTCTGTGCAAAACTTATCTCAAAATAATTTTTCTAATTTGTGAACCCATTGGCTGGTTTGTGCCGTCTTTTCTGGAAAACCTTTTGGACTTTTCCTTTTACATCAGGATTGCATAAGCCTCAATTTCTTAGGAATTAGGGCCAAAAAAAATCCACTACCTATTAAGCATCATATCTAAGATTAAAGTCTGCAGGCATGTATATGTAAACCAGTTTCTGCCTTATTCGAGCAATGTAGCAAATGTATATGACAAAGGAAACAGCAGGTCCTTTAGCTGCGTAACTGAACCCAACTGGCTCCTTGCGAGCTTGTGAGAATCCCCTTTACATGTAGACTTCAAACCTCTGATGGTGTCTTGAGGACACAGGAATGAACAAATTGTAGGTTTAGCATCAGAAGAGACAAACTCTGAGCACAGCAGAAAAGCTGAAGGAGTTGCTTTGATTTATGGACATCAACCATCACACCCGATAATAATTAATTTCATTGATAGGGCTGAGATCAGTGTCTCTTTACCAAAAAACTGGCAGGAAAATCCTCAAGTGAAACAGCAGTACAAGTGTGCAATATCTAGACTGAAAAATTTTTTGCTGCCATGCTGGTAGGTCTACTAATGTCACAAGCAGCTGAACCACTTGCTACTCTAGCAAAATGAGCTTTTTTAAAAGATGGACAAATGCAATGTACTGTGAAGTTGTGTGTGAGGACCTGTGCTTTAAAGGATAACGAACATACCGCATGGCAGCCAGCTGACCAACATTTACAGCTGAAGATGTAAAGCTGACCCAGAGGGAGCTGTGTCTAACCTACAAACACAGAAGGAGTGCTAGTCAAATGGACCATGTATTTTAAAATGATAAACTGAGCAGGAACAGCAGCATGGGGATGGGTTTTTCCTGCTGCCCTTCGTAAGAAGCAAGCCAGATCAATATAGCATGATAAGACACTGCTGACAGGGAAACACAACTCAGGTAACTCCTACCTCCTTGACGTGCTGTGCTGTGGGGAGAAAAACACACTCTTGGTATGCAGAGGCAAACCCAGGCTTGGAGGTTCTTCCAGCGTGGGTGCCAGCAGTACGTGAGATGGCAGCTTGGGCTGAGCTGGACAAACTGGGTGAGCCCTGGGGGCCTGGTGCAGGCAGCAAGACTGCAGCAATGCCAGCGCTGCTGTGCTTTTGCTGCCACCAAGCTGGTGGCGTCAAAGCTCATACAGGTAGCAACACCCAGCCACAAATCCAGCTTGCCACATGAGCATGGATAACCTTCAACAAAAGCAAAGAGATAAACAAAAGCATGGATAACCTTCAACAAAATGCAAAGGGTTGCTAGGCTGTAAAGAGAGGAGAGGAGGAGACAGAGGCAAAACCTTCCTCCCTTAGGCATGGTGGTGATAATTGCATTAGCACAAGGAGAGAATCACACACACTTGGGACCAGATTTTTAGCCCCCACCAAATAAAGTAACTGTTGAGGTCAGCACAGTGCTGCATCACACTGTATGAGGATCTCCCTGTTGGCATAAATCAGCCTTAGAAAAACAGGCTCCCAGTTAATTTGCTGAGTCCTGTCCCAAATACACTGACTTTTTTTGAACAGAGCCTTCCCTGTCCCTCTGTGGAGCTGCATGGCCATGTGTCATGGTTTAACCCCAGCCAGCAACTAAGCACCACACAGCCGCTCACTCACTGCCCCCACCAGTGGGACGGGGGAGAGAATTTAAAGGGTAAAAGTAGAACACACGTGGGTTGAGATAAAGACAGTTTAATAGGTAAAGCAAAAGCCGCGCACCCAAGCAAAGCAAAACAAGGAATTCATTCACTAGTTCCCATCGGCAGGCAGGTGTTCAGCCATCTCCAGGAAAGCAGGGCTCCATCACACATTACCATTACTGGGGAAGACAAACGCCATCACTCCGAATGTCTCCCCATTCCTTCTTCTTCCCCCAGCTTTATATGCTAAGCATGACATCATATGGTATGGAATATC
>NW_008795948.1:820053-833128 GCF_000699145.1 Aptenodytes forsteri
TTAACTCTATCCCAGCCAAAACCAGCACACCATGGTAAAGAGCACATGAGCAATTACTGCTACAGTGGAAAAGGAAAGGTGTAAAAGAAAAACTGAAAGTTACTACAGAACAAAAATGCTTACCCTAAACCCAGCTATTAAAGATAAACCATAAGCATTAATTAAGCCACCTTGCCTATAGGTAGCTTGCCTATATTCTATCACACCAAAGTTTCATCCCTGGCAAGCACAAGTGAGAGTTCTATACTTTGAAGTTTTATAAGACAAAACCAGAGCAAGGAAAATAGCTCTGCTGTGCTCAGTAAATGTATGCAAACAACCACAGCAGAAAGCTATCATTAATAAAGCCCAGTTAGAAAGACATCTCCCAGATTACTCAGTGTTACTTCTCTTTTCATTTTATTTTAATTTTTTTTAGAAATCCAACCATCTTTTTTTCAAAACTTCACACAGACAAGACTTTTCCTGGGACCAGCTGGTGCGGTTCCGCGGTGTTCGGGGAAAGCCTGAAACGCAGCCATTGCACCAATGGAAGTGCCTGACACAGATGCAATAACCTCCTAGAAGCCAATGCAGCTTAACTACAGCATGAAGTGGGGACTAGCTGCTGAGACATAGCCACCTGGCTTACCTGCAACTCAGGGCTTGTGGTGGTGCAAGTTACTGCAGTGGGTGTCTATATGTATCACAAATTTGACTTGGTCAAGTTTGTTACCTTTGCTCTCATGCAGAAATCACCATCCATGTAGGGTCTTCATGGCATTTCTGTGACACTGATGAAAAGTGTGATGCTTGTATATTGGAGCTGACATATGACATAAACTTGAAAAGAAAACAGTAATGTTTTCAGGTACCATATCTTTGTCCTTCCACCCACATACAGCCTTGTTTCACAAAAGGAGGGCAAGAAGTTGACTGAATATTTCCCTTTTTAAATTAATCTTCGATGGCCACCATATTAAATAAGGGCAAGAGGAATGAGGTTTGGTTTGCAGCCCGGGCAAGAACATTTAATATAAAAGCCTAATCTGGTGTAATGGAACTGCTTGAGGAATTTCCTGTTTCTGGCCCCCTGTTGTGGTTTAACCCGGCAGGCAGCAAACCACCACCCAGCCATTTGCTCACTCCCCCCTGCAGTGGGATGGGGGAGAGAATCGGGGGGGTGGGGTGGGAAGTAAGATTCGTGGGTTGAGATAAAGACAGTTTAATAGGACAGGAAAGGAAGGGAAATACTACTACTAATAATACTAACAATAATAATAATGATAAAAGAATACACAAAGCAAGTGATGCACGATGCAATTGCTCACCACCCACCAACCGATGTCCAGCCAGTCCCCGAGCAGCGGCCCTCCAGCCAGCTTTCCCCCTGTTTATGTACTGAGCATGAGGTCATATGGTATGGAATGTCCCTTTGGCCAGTTTGGGTCAGCTGTCCTGGCTGTGCCCCCTCCCAGCTTCTTGCCGGCAGGGTATGGGAAGCTGAAAAGTCCTTGACTAGTGTAAGCACTACCTAGCAACAACTAAAACATCGGTGTGTTATCAACATTATTCTCATACTAAATCCAAAACATAGCACTGTACCAGCTACTAGGAAGAAAATTAACTCTATCCCAGCTGAAACCAGGATAGCCATTCTGGAAGAAGGAAAAATAATTCAGGTGTTCACTGTTTCTTTGCTGCAACAACAGCATTTCCCCTCCATGCTTAGTTTCAAACATAATCACTTATATTATGAAGGTCGAAGCATTTACCCATTACTGTCCCTGCCAATCTTCTTGGTTCAGCAAGTCACTTCCAAATCTTACTCCTCACAGACAACATTTCAGCAATGCTTTGTGGCTGAAGCTAGGCACTTTTTTACTTTTGGTAAATACAGAGCTCTCTATTCATTCAAGGAAGATAGGCTAGAAAAACATTTCAAAGGTGATTACAGGACTCAACAGCTTAAGCCTCTGTCTAAGCCACTTTTTAATAGGTAGAAAGTCAGTGGCTTTAAAGCTACTTCAGACAAATTTGAAAATTTTACCCTGATCTTGACCTACACCGATCTACAAGAACCTGAGGAGATGACAGATCATCCCACACAGCCCAAAACAGCCTGTCAGACTTAATTTTTGTTAGCTGCATTTAGGAAGTCTGCCAGCTCCTCTAAGAATGGAGGTAGTGACCAGCATGTATTCTCCGTGGCAAATTACATCTTCCCTAAAACCAGTACCAGTCATCTGGATTTATGAAACATTGCAGAACTCTCTGGAGGTAAATCAAAGTAACAAGTGTATAATCCCTCTGTAGTCTAGCCTGAAAATTATAAGCATGTAACATCAGATAGAATATTTGTTCAAAAATATTTCCTAAAAAGTTAACTGAAAGAGGAACTCGGGTATGTTGGAAGCATTTTATATATTAGCACTAGAGTATTGGCTGAAAGACCACAACGCTGTTTTCACAGAGTTTTAAGTGCCTCATAGTCAAGATCCATGAAGTAGCAGCTTAAATGATTACCTAGTCTTTTCAAGGGCTTTTTCCTCCACTTTAGTTGCAAAAGTGGAGAACAATTATTCTCCGTGGAATTACATCTTCCCTAAAACCAGTACCAGTCATCTGGATTTATGAAACATTGCAGAACTCTGGAGGTAAATCAAAGTAACAAGTGTATAATCCCTCTGTAGTCTAGCCTGAAAATTATAAGCATGTAACATCAGATAGAATATTTGTTCAAAAATATTTCCTAAAAAGTTAACTGAAAGAGGAACTCGGGTATGTTGGAAGCATTTTATATATTAGCACTAGAGTATTGGCTGAAAGACCACAACGCTGTTTTCACAGAGTGGAGGTAAATCAAAGTAACAAGTGTATAATCCCTCTGTAGTCTAGCCTGAAAATTATAAGCATGTAACATCAGATAGAATATTTGTTCAAAAATATTTCCTAAAAAGTTAACTGAAAGAGGAACTCGGGTATGTTGGAAGCATTTTATATATTAGCACTAGAGTATTGGCTGAAAGACCACAACGCTGTTTTCACAGAGTTTTAAGTGCCTCATAGTCAAGATCCATGAAGTAGCAGCTTAAATGATTACCTAGTCTTTTCAAGGGCTTTTTCCTCCACTTTAGTTGCAAAAGTGGAGAACAATTAGTTGTGTGGAGAACAATTTTTTCAGCTTTGTGCCTTGCACTAACACTCCATGTGAGAGCTTATTCTAGCCTAGAGTCCCACAGATTGCCACATTTTAATAATTTCTTCATCAAAGGAGCGATGCCCATCTGGACACACTTAGCTGGCCACATTTCATCACACATACAAAATGATGCATGGCAAGTTATTTGCAAAAGGTTATAAGGGGGCACAAAGCTTAGCTTATAGGAGCAATGTGCAGTTTGGCCATTTGCTACTGTCAGAACAGAAGTTCAAACTACTCTGGGGGGGCTGGCAGTGTTGCAGCAGGTTATGAGTGGCCGTAGGTTGCTATCTTACTCATGAAGCTTGCCCAAAGCAAGACCAACAGGCTTACCCTCCTTTCCTCCTCCCCTGCTTCCTTCCTGCATCTGCTTGCCCTCAGAAGGATCACAAGAAAACTGAGGGGGAGGAAACCTTGTGTTTCTCTCTTGTGTTCAGGGAATCAGAAGCATACATACATGCATGCGTTGTAAACAAATAAGATTACATCAGAGATATGAGCCACGTGTAATCAGTATCATTTTGTGATAGAAACACCCCCGGAAGGTTCCAGACACTGGCTACCCACTGGGATCAAAGAGGCTACAACAGCTACACCGTAAGGGAGGACACAATCTGCTCTGGAGAGATCCTATCACCCATCCATCTGTTGTGACAGTGGGTATAGAAAGCAGGGAGACTGAGTTGTCACCTAGCTCAGTACAATTCATTTTGTATAGAAATGGGATATACAAAAAGGTTTATTTAAATTGGATCTCATCAAATAGCATCTGTAGAGTCTAACTTTGGTAACATCAACTAAAAATGAAAATTTACTGTTTCCATTTAAGTAATGATATGTAGGTGTGGAAGATTTTTGTATTGTCTAACTTGAAGAACACATCCCATATCTTCTAATAAACCACCACCACAACAATACCTGTCCTCCCACATACATACACACACAGTAGTACTGTAGTTTGCTTCTGTAGTTTGATGAGAACTGAAGCTCTTTGGAATATATTTTTCAGGTACAGATACACTATAAATATACATGTACACTCTGGGAACTCAAACTCACCGAACCAATTCTCCTTTGTGCCAGAAATAAAGTGAAATAAACACAGTGAAAAATGCTTGTTTTTCAAACATATTATTTGTTGGACGACTTGGTTGCTGGTTTGCTAGGAGAGCCAGCCTTTACCTTCCCCATTTGGATAGCAGGAAGACAACCTCATTATGAAAATAATAAAAAATTTAATGATTAGCAGCACCCTGCCCTCAGAAACCTTAGTTTCCTTCCCCGCTCCCCTCCTTTTTTGTTATCTCAAGTATTTTCAATCCAGCAAGGCGGTAATCACACTCTTCCCCTGCCCCGTTCAGTAACTGGGTGCGTGCCTTTATCACTTGGTTTCAGGAGGCCCAGTTTTGCCCTGTGAAAGTTTCAAGGCAATTACTAAGAAGAAAAAGCACAAATACCCATGGGGTTCTTTTCTTCTTTCCCTTCTGATGACAGCTCTCAGGAATAAAGAAGTTACTCTTAATTAAGACTGATTAATTTACATGCAGGTGTACAGGGATGTCTGTAACACACGGCAACTTTTCTCTCCCCTTTCTAAGCCTTTGTGGATTCACAACTCTTTCTACAGACAAACGTCTTTGGATGCAAGGTTTATCACGTTACATTGCCATTTCAGGATACCCAGAGCTGGGACAATTTCATCTGTACAGTTACACTATGCAAAGAGAAAATCTTTCTCTTTCTGCAGATGTTCAGCCAAGAGCAACATTGGCCAAAGAATGTTAAATTTGTACTAAAAGCTAGTTCATTTTTTCTGAACAAATCTGGACAGATCTAGCAAAAAATGTAAACTTAGAGAATTCCAACATGATCAAAAGATTTTGCTGGTTTACCACAACCTAAAAACTAGACCAGAAATTTTAAATCAATCAGGTGGTTTAAAAAAATATAATTAAATCATTTGTATTTTGTAAGAGTAAAGTGGTTGTTTTAGCAGAAATTGAGTTTGAGAAGGGAAAAATACATATGGAGGTAGGAAGCGGGAAAGGAGGGGAAAAAAAACCAAACAAAAAAGAAAGCCAAAAAGCATTAAAAAGGAAAGCTGAAAAGTATTGTGAAGGAAAGGGAAAAGGGAGGAAAGAAAGAAAGAGGGGAATGACAAAAGCTGAATCACCTGCAGATATGAATTTCCAGCCAGAAATGACAACTGCTGAGGAGAGCAGAGGAAAATAGATGGAGGGAAGAAGGTAAAATTAAACCAAGTAGAGATAAGGATAAGTAATATAAAAATTGCATTTCATTCTTAGCTCCTAAATTGATGGGTTTAGGAACAGCCTCACTGCACAAATGGTCTGTTCCATGCCATAATCATTTATTGATGTTGACCTGCTGCACAGCAATTGATGAGACACAACCCCTCTCTGTCTGCCCTCTGTCCTTGTTAAGGTACTTTTAATATTGATGGATGACATATTCCATGCAGATTAATGAAGACTACATAGGAAGTGTATATTAATTTGACAGACTACTCAGACTCTTCAGAAGTCGATGGGAAGTCTTTGCAAGGCAAAAAGTAAAATTTAGCTCTCAGTCCTGTAGACTTATATTTCTTACTAGACCTTTTAAAATGAGCAGGTTTGTTGAATTCAAACTCCATTTACAAATTTTAAAAAATTCTTAATGTTCTTAGAAGCAGCAAAATAATCTAAAAATGTTCCACAGTTAGATACGTTTCTGAAGTATTTTGAAGAGGATAACTGTTATATAATGCAAGGTCTAAATAGCAGCCCCTTGTTCATAAAACTTTTATTCAAATAAGCCATCTTGTTAACTTTAATAAGCATATTGGAAGGGCTCACCAGCCTCAGCTGGAGTTACGTTAATCCAGCTGCAAGTATCTAGAAGAGCACATTAACTTTAGGTACATCATACACTCAAATAAATGGTCAAAGGAACATTACGCAGATAGTGGAGTCAAACACTCAGTAGTAGAAAACGCTGAGAACAAAATTGTGTATGCAATCTCAATTCAGGTCTTGGTGAATAGGCTTTCTTTTATGTTCTTTAGCCACATGCAATACATAAAGATGCTTTTCCCCCGGGATCCTGCTTGAATCCGGGCAGAAGATGGGTAGTGCTCAGTCAGTAAGCTTCAACTTTTCCTCATTATTAATGACTGAATCTGCATTGGGAAGTAAAAGAAGCATTTTGGAAAACCATTATTTACTTGTACATCTTCTGCAATAATATCATCCCCTTATTTCCCATTTTACAGAGAGGGCGCTTAGGCACAAAAGGTAAGGGCAAACTTAAGGCAAATATATGTGTGATTGACTTGCTCAGCATGTATATGAAAACTACTGCAGTGGACAAATTTACTTTCCTGGCTTTCCCTTAGTTGCATTTTGGCCGAAAGAATAACTTTCCTCTCGTGTTTTTCACCATACACTTTCCATCATCTAACAAACGAGCAGAGCAAGACAGAGGAGTCAGCGGAAAAGGCCCATCTGTGTGCTTGATGGAGCATGATGTGGGTAAAAAGATGTTTTGTGTCATCATGTTAATTATCCATGTATCATAAAGCATGAACTCATGGGATGAAGATAGCCAGAATAAGTGGCACAGCAACTTAAGTTTTGGAATTTCATAACCATTGAATACTTTGCATTGTTCTATTTTGATAGAGGGTGTTGTTTGATCTAAAAAAAAATTTAAAAAATATGAAAATTTAGAAACATGAAGTGATGCTGACCTTCACCTCGGTCATCAGAAAGTGCAGTCTATGCAATTATTACTCTGCTCTCTGTCACCTGAGAGTGGTGATTTGGTAGTTTATCTGGGGACCATCTCTGGAGAGAGAATATGACACACTACTAGATTTCCCAACAACAAAAAGAAAAGAGATAAAAAACCTGCAGATTTTGGGGGAGAACATGGTTTCACAGCCCAGACTTACGCCTGCCTGAGCATCTGCTGAGTATTTCAGCTTTACCTCTGCATTGCACCATCAGTCCTATGTCCCCCCTTGGGAGGAGTTTGTGTATCAAACTCCATTCATTTTTTTAGCTGTACTGTTGGTTTTTTTAAACCCCTCTTTTGATTTCCAATACAACAACTCTTCTTTCTTTCATGGATTTTGGCATCTCCGCTATCTGGGTTCCAGTCCTAGCTTCTCATTCGGAATCTCCACATGTTATGACTTACCTTTCGTCTTAGGTTTACTATCCAGCCACATCAAATTCTCCATAAACCCCTGAGCTCTGCAGCCAGTCTGCCTCCTCATCCACTGCTAGTGCCCTGAGAGCAGGAATGGGCCTTAATGGTCCTGACCAGCCTCACCTGGGACCTTTCCCCATCCCCTGACAACGGGCCCAGGAACCTCATTTAAGCTCAGACCTGGCCCTAACTTGAGTTATGTTGTGTGTTAGTCTTTAGTCCTGCTTTTTGGCCCTACCTCCCATCCTAAGGATGGCCCTTAGACATATGTTGTAGCCTTGTCTCCAGCCCCATCTCCTGCTGCTCCTGAATATCCCATGGACACTCTAATACTCTGGACAAAATCCCTGCTGGTTGCACTCCTGTCTCAGCAGTGATGACCTAGAAGCTGTGGGAAGTCAAATAACTGAGTGAATACAGTTAATGAGGGACAGCCAAATGGCAGAAATGAGCTTACAGTTGCTTAAAACCGAATCCACATGTGACGGTGTGCTCTCCCGCCCAACCTGACCTTTATCTCCTGTAACCCTGCTTAAGGGATAACTACCAGGGGCAGGCATTAATGGCTGCTGCTGATAGCTTTGTCCATTAACGAAGTGGATTCGGGAGCCAGATAACAACACGATAGCCCTTGGTTATTGTGAGAAATACGCCCACCTAACCACAGTTATCAGTATGTAAATATGACTATGAGTCAATCATCTTACCCCTATAAATAGTGAGCAGCCCAAGAGCCTGTTGAGCTCTCCTGCATGGTGGTGGGCTGCATGCTAGGATTGCCCCTCTTGAGTAGGCACCTTTCAGTTATTCCTTGAGGTTGAGAAATTCCTTGCTGCAACAGATACTTGGTAAGTGTCTAATAGCATGCTAAACTTTAAAGTCTTAGCTAAGTGATATAAAGGATTGATTGTGCATATATAATCCTTTAGACATAAACTGTTGACCAAGACTAGGATTGGATCCAGCTGCATCTAAACTCCTCTGTGAGAAGTTTAGAAAGCAAGGGGATCCTTTCTGAACCTCATGACTTAATGGGAGGGTCTTCCTGACAGTTTTGTCTGACCCTGTCCTCTATGCAGTAAATTAATCAAGTGTACCTTGCCATCAAATCTTGTTCACTGTTGCCTTTACCATTGAACTTTGTTAATTCATGCTTTTACTCACTGTTTTCTGTCAATAAAGTATTGTTGTTTCTCTCTTATGAGCGAAGTGCAGTGTCACTCCATCTGTGACACCACATGTAAGTAAAATATCAAACTACATTTCAATTACTTATAGGGAAATCCATGACAAAAATCCATTGACTACTTTGGTATTGCTAGAACAAAATACCTTTTTAAATGTAGTGGGCTCAGACTAACAGGGACTTATTTGATATTGATCTAGCAATATCAAAGTGCTTAGACTTAGTTGCAAGACTTGTAGTGTTTTATTATAAGATACTTCTGAAAGAACAGTTAGAAAAACCTCATATCTTATGAGTTGATGAATGTTTTATTGACTTCTAAAATGCTTTACAAGCAATTCATATTTAGCCCTAGTGACAACTCATTCCTATAATTGCCACAAAACTACATGAGTTGGTCTGTATGATTGTCAGTTTTCAGATCAGATTGACTTGTCAGCTTCAAGAGTTTTTTGCCTTGGGTCAGTAATTGGGTCATGTGAGTTTTTAGGTTGTATTTATTGTTTTTAACTAGCCTGAGCCAACAGACTGGCAACGCTGTGCACAACTAAAAACATACAAAGCCATTTTGAGGAACTTGTTGTTATGAGTTAGCATATAGGAATTAAAATGAAATGTAACCTGGCACATTGAACTGGACAGCTCTAGAATGTGAGTGGGTTATAATTACTGTCTGATTAGCAAGTACCTTCTTCAGGTGATGATGTCTTGACAGCTACTATTTTAGAAGAAAGCCAAGGAGTCAGGAAAGAGGCTTCAAGCAGAAGGCTGATGTTACACATAGGTATTTTCTTAGTTTTAGGATTCAATTCTTTCTTTCAATTTTAACTACTGAATTGCTACACTTTTGTTCCTTAATCTGTTTTGCTGAAAATTAACGAACATAATTTCCACCGTTTCATTACATCAGTACTTCTTGCATGCTCAGTTCCATTCATGGGAACTTTAAACTTTATTTAAGGGCTTCAGCCAATTTCCAAACCCTCTGCATATAGATGGGAAAGCTGACAAACCATGCAAAAATCATTCCTGAAATCAGTGATAAAGGCTGAGACACACATGCAGGTGTCTTGTTTCTTCCACTTCTAGCTGAATAGCAACTTCCGTCTCTTATTCAGTACACATTTAATGACACGATACTGGCTTTTGTTGACAAAGGCTTTAATCCATAGATCACTGTATAGAGTATTACACTTTTTTGGGTTTGGCTGAGAACAGCAATGTGATGCTCTTCAAGTCATAAAGAAGGAGCTTGAGATAATTGTTGTGGATCTGATGTAACAGACTTTGTAATGGCTACAAAAGTTTGAATCATGAATCATATCTTTATATCATTTTGAACAATAAATAGTATAACACAATTCCTATATTTGACCAGCTAATGTTCCAGCTATACTTGGAGCAAGTACTGAATGCACAGCATCTGCAGCAGATGCTGTTTTTCAATGGTTTAACTTTACCTATTAACAAAAAATACTGGCATTGTTCATCTAAACAATGTACAACACTGCTCTATTTCTGAGTTGAAAAAGTGCAGTCATGGAATGAAAGTCTTAAGTCACCTGGTGAAACAAACTCTAAGATTTCTATGGCCAGGTTCAAACAGTGCTTTGGAACAAACTACTTTAGTTTTAGGTTGTGCTTCTGTTGTCAGCACTGGAGCTGCCTGCACGTCCCTGTGTAGCAGTGGAAGGGATGCTGGTGGAGGTGAGGAGCTCGGCAGTGTCTCTGCTGAACGCCTTTCCACCTCAAACAGTCTTGCTAGACCAGGCTCGAGAAAACTTTCTCATGCAGAAATATGCTATTTCTATTTCTTTAACCCTCCCTCCCTACAGGCAAATGCAGCACAAGGTAATTCAGTATGAAATGGAATCTACTGTGGAATAACATGAAAAGCTTGCACTGGGACAGCAGAAGTCCACTTAACCCTTTCTTCAGACATGGTTTGTGTTAAGGAATTGCGTAGAAATTGTGTAGGCCACCTTTAGCTTCTTTACAGTACTGCTATACTTGCATAAGTCTGACTTTAAGGGTAATGCCAAAATAATAATAATACAACCTGTATCTAGAGTACTGCCCTGGTCACTAACAAGGGGGGGAAAAAAGCAGGGGAAAAGAGCTCAAAACAAAGATGTGATGCTAATGGGGGCTGGGAAGCAAACAGTCTTTTTCAGTGACTATGGATAACAATCTAAAAGAAAAACTAAGTCAGGGGAAAAGCTCAAAACAAAGATGTGATGCTAATGGGGGCTGGGAAGCAAACAGTCTTTTTCAGTGACTATGGATAACAATCTAAAAGAAAAACTAAGTCTCCTAATTAGCTGTTCTGTTGTGGCCTCTTTAGGGAAAGTTTATTTTAAATCATATCTTGAGTTTATAACAAGGTATTGAATAACATTTTGTACACCCTGGTACATGTACTAGCACTTCAGTTCAGAAGCCATCAAAAAATACATGTTTGCATGATTGTCAGCAGCTGGAGGGATGGACTTGGCAGCTGGAGTACTACTTTGGTTTCTCTAGTGTTAAATTTACTACACCCCCAAACACACATCAGGGTTTTCTTGAAGCTAGAATTACTCCATTTGGCTGTGAGTCATACTTGAACCCCATTGCCTTGCAAGACGACATAGTGTGAGTGGTGGTTGAAGTGTGTGTGGGAACAGGTGAGAGCCTGGACGTGCCTGGGGTGGGCATGTGATCAGCTGAATGCAAATGAAATCACCTCTTCAGAGGAGCATAATTTGCACCTGAAGAGGAACAGGCCATTAAAGCCACAGGACTGGTGAATGCAACGTGCTCGGTAAATTCTGTGCATTGAGAACTGGAAGCTGTAGCCCAAATTCAGGAGGAAAAAAAAACCCCAACCATTTGCTGTCTCTCTATACATCTGCTGACATGAAGGCGTGTGACACAGCAAATAACTGCAAAGCTCTGTGGCAAATGGGTCAAAATGCTGAGTGGGTGTCCCTAGCTTTGACCATGCTAGACTACTTAGATGTCTCCCTCTTCTAAACTAGTGGTTAAGGTTTATGTAAGAGTATACTGTAAATCTGCCTTTTTGAGGGGTTAGTAAAGTGTTTAGACTGCATGAAGTGATTAGCTAAATTAGGAGATGTGGATTTGTATATAAATTTTAAAATGGATAAATTAACTAAGTAGAAACAAGAATGCATTGCTCTGAGAGATTCAGAGATGTTCAAGAGGATGGGAGAACACCGGAAAAGGTCTTTGTGACGCAGACTAAAACCCAGCTGTGTGCTAGCTTAAGACCAGTCTCTTTGCAAATAGATGGTATGTTTTTTTGTGTTTGTGACAATGTAATTTAAAATGCCTTCCCCCACAAGGCACCCTGTAGTTTTTTCCCACAGGGTAAAAGGTAGAGATGAAATTTAAGCTGCCTGATGATGATTATTTGTCTTGCCTGAGTGCCTGGCTGTGCCAGTGAGTTATGTGTTTCTACCACTTGCCATGGGAACAGCATGGAACTTAAATATCAGCAAAAGATGTTTCATATAGATACATTGGCATGATCATTTTGGACACTGCATGCCTGTTTAAAATGAATTCTCTAATGGTAGGCTAAGAAATACTTTTTATAGCACTATTTTTGGGGAAATTTGCTTTTGCTTTGCTGGACTTCTGAGGTGTCAAGCACTTCTTTCTGCAGTGGAGCAGTGAGCAACTTCCATGGCTGAGTCCCACCACCCTCGGCTTCTGCTGACTTCTCTGGGGAATGGAGGTGTTCAATACAGTGCCCTGCAGGACTGCACCCTTCCATTAGGAAGGTGCAGTTATTAACTAATGTTTTGAGAGGAAAAAAAATTAGGAGGTTGAAGTTACTACCAGTTGGCAAGAGGTTTGCATACAAATCTTCTGCTTCCCACAGGAACAATTAAATGAAATCAGTTATATTTGCATATAAAACAGCTTATCTTTTCCCTCATCTGAAAATAGGTATTATGAGACTCTTCTCTTTTTCCTCAAAAGAATTTGAGTGAGGATTATTTAATTGGAAAGCTTAAATCTGTTCTTTTAAAACCAAATAGAAAATGAGATTTTGTATACATTTTTTAATAATATTCACAAATGGGAACTTCAATAGCTTGGTAATCTGTAGAGAAGTATTTAATACTTTAATGAATTTATAATGTTTTGTGAAGTTATTTGCACTTATTAATTTAAATATTAGTTTTAGGAATTTTAAAGGAATCTTATTAAGTAGTCTAGACAAATGATAAAGAACTCCTAGTGCAGAAGCAAGGCCAGTTTTCCAAACTGTTAAACTCCTGAGAGTTTGTCAGGACTTCAGTATACTTTTTTTTGAATGTGTGTTTCCAGACTGCTTTTATAAGTTAAGATTCAGTTTTAAGTCTTGAGACTGGGTTATGAGCCACAAAATAGCAATAAATAAATCTCTTTAATTTATTTGGGTAGATTTTTTTTTTTTTATCTTAAAACTCAACCTGCCAGTTACTTTATACCTGTTTCTG
>NW_008795948.1:833201-880608 GCF_000699145.1 Aptenodytes forsteri
TATCTAAAACCACCCTGCCAGTTACTTCATACCTGTTTCTGTGTTTCCTTAACACCCATAAGAGCAGCTCTGTTCACCCCACCTGCATTGCACTTCACTTCTACTTGGGGTGGGGTTTGAAATCTCTCTTTTTGTGGTGACCCCCCAGGCTGACTCCGGAGCCCCTGGGCCACTTCTACGTTAACATGTGATTTAGTCCAGTGGGCTTTTTTACAGTTTGGTTAGTGGATCTGACTGATGAGCCATTGGCCAAATAAGTATTTACTAGATCAGGAACTTTCAGGACTAAATATGAGACCTGTTACTGAGAGTTAAACTCTATAACTGGAAATCTGTGTGATTTGTTATCTGGGTGGCATGAAGTTGCTTTAAAGCACATTCATTAAAACATGGGGCTTGCCTGTGACTGGGAGGACTGTTGGGTAACTCCATAGGGCTGGTAAGGGGTGCCAGGAAAGCCTTGAAACCCAGGGTTTTACCAGCCTGTTTCTGCCTCTGGCCATGGGGTCCTGCTGGCCTCATCCCTGCCTGCTTCCCTGCAGGATCCCCTCCTGGTACTATGAGCGACACCTGGCATTTTGGCAGCTCCCTACTTACAAACTGGGGTCCTGGTGCTTCTCAAAGCCCCCCCCTCACAGTGTATCTTGGGGCCATCAAAGTGGGAGCAAACTAATGTCCCAAGTTGCACTTTCTCAGGGTGCTGCTCTGAAAGAGTCCTTTTATACCTTCACTACTAAAACCAAAGCCTTAATACTTTGTCCAAAGTGTACTTTTTAGCATCTCTATTTGACCTAAAAAGTTATAGTCCATATGTCATCTGTGAAAAAACTTTTGAACACAGCCAACTGCTTTTTCTTTCCATGGGTGAAGTTACAGTACAGCTCTGCTTCCAGGCTTGGTCGGTTTTTTTTCTTTTTTCATTGTAAAAACAGAGGAGAACTTGGAATTACAAGTGAGACTGGAGATATATTTTGTCCACGTCTTTACTTGCATCGAGTCTGACTTGTTATGAAAGCAATGGCTGCCTCTCCTCAAGAAATACTTTAGTATGTGATTAATTCACTGCCTGCATAGGTTTTTGATGCCTCTTCACCATATGTGAATGACCTGCTGAAATGTATGTTTTTCAAATCTAAGCAAGAGTCCAATGTTTGAAGCGTAGCTTGTGCAGAACTGAGCAGCACTAAGACCTGTCAGCCCTCTACTAGAAATGACTATTGCAGAGGGAGAATAAGGTCGAGGAGCAGCAGCGCTAGCAGATCGATGCCTGAACTTTTGCTCAGAAATGCCATACAGACATCCTTGTTCTTCTAGCTTCCAAAAGCCTGGCTTTTTATTAAGGTTGTGCATAAAGTGTTGTTTCCCCCTCCCCTCCCTTGACTTTTATAAGGAAAGTAAAGTTACCACATGCTGTCTCAGGAGTATTATTGCTGAAAGAGGCAGATATTTCTAACTCATTGATTAGTTCCAATCAAATCTGATAGAAAGGTGGGGATATCAAAGATTTATGGATTCCAGGTCTGCCTGATAACGCCTCCCCATGCAGCCATGAGGTTGTTGGCTGCATGCTCACCAACAATGTCGATGTTGGCAGCGGCCAGCTGGCTGACCAGCACACCTCTGGCTCCAGTGGCACACAGCGTGTGCCTTTGCCATCTCTGCAGAGGCAGCTGAGGACGTGGAGGGGAGCTGAGGTTACTGCAGGGGAGGAGGGAGGGATGGGTGCAGAGCTGGGGAATTGTACTGTAGCTGCAAGAAATCAGTCTTCATTAGTCCTGCTGCAAAGAATTGGAGTGATTCTTCTCTGTCTCTCAAGAGACCATCTTAATCATCTGGGACAGGGGAGTTCAGTGTCTTTCTCCTAATTGTCCCTCCAGAGGCTGCTCCTTTTGTATGGATAATCCACTATTCAGTATAGTGAAGCAGCCATAGCTGCTGTACTCCTTGGCCCAGTGAATATTGAACTATTTTATACCCACTTTCAAAAGGAAAAATGCATTTCTTAGAGGATAAAAAGTTCAGCACGGGGGGGGGGCGGGAAAGGCGCGGGCGCGGGAAATAACTCATCCCTCTTCTTGAAGCTGTTGCTGTCTCTGCTTCCATGTTACAAATCATATGCATTTAAAACAAAAGGAGGGTAAAAAATCCTGAAAGTTTTAGGGTAGGGGGAAGTTCAGAAAGGTAAACCTGTTCAGCAAAAAAAAAATCTTGTTTTTTTCCTTCCACCCAGAAACAAAGCCTGAAACAATGCCAATGAGATGTTTTGGTTCAGTGTTGCAGGACAGCTATCTTGGACCCATTGCTTTGGCAAACATTTGGGTACCCTGAGAAACACCCCAGGCATTGCTAATTCCTCCAACACTGCAGGTCTTGGAAGAATGGTTCAGCAGGGAGTCCTTGCTAGAAGCTACTCAACTTTCTGTTGATTTTTCTGCTTTGGTTTTGTCAAAACGGAGCTTTCTTACAGGGATAATTTGATCCTTCAAAAATCAAGTGATCCCACTGAAACAGTATGTTGTTAGCATATTATCAGTCACCTTCAGATTTCATCAGGTTTCTGCAAAATGCTCTTGTCAAGCCTGACAGACTTTTCATTCTCATTTGAAACTAATTAGAGCTTCTGCCTTACTCTGATTTTATAAAAGGCTGTGGCTGGGGAAAATTCAGTTACTCTTACAGCCCTAGCCCTAAGGAAACATCTCTATATAATATAGTAGACATCTTGGTGTAAAATATGTATTTTTGCATAATGTTTACATACAATACAGTGAGACATTTGCCAGTCTTAAGATACAGCCAAGCACTTGCAGTGCTCCTTTGTGTGCAGATAAACTCATGTTGATTCCAAGACAGTAGAACAGAATTAATATTCTGGTAATTATCTATTTCCAATTAAAATATCATTGTGCAATGAATAATAGTAAAAAAGAGCCAAGGCATTCAAATGTTTGAGGTTGAGTGCCTTGAATTAATATTTATGAACCTTGAATTAATATTTAAGAACCAGAGATAAATGTCCTGACTTCATAAGAGTGCTGTGCACTCACCAGCATCTTCTGCAATCAACAAAAACATGGATGCAGCATAGAGTAACCTGGATCTCTTCTGCATTTTAATTAAGGATACGACTTGCTGCCTTGTTAAGTGCACAAGGCTGCAGTATTTGAGTCAGGTATAAGTGAGTCTGAGTTTCCTTGGTTCATGATGACAGTTCACAGTAACAACCAGTTTTAAGAAGCAGATGTACTTAACACTTTGAAAAGCACTCAGCAGCTTCTCCTAAAATCCTGGCTTCTGGAATACAGACCACTTATTTAGTCTTTTTTTTTTTAGCTGCCAATCAATGAAGGTGACTTGTCTGGGTGTTAAGGCTGTTTTGAACTCTGTGGTGGTTTTGTGTGTCTGAAGATTGTGGGAGTACAAAAAGAACAAATTACTACCACCCATTCCCCTCAAAATAAGCTTGCTTAAGCTCTCCAAAGGGCTATGGAATATCTTTTTGCATTTAAAAGCAGTTGTTCTGTAAAAAGATACAAGTTCTTCCATCTGCATTTGCTGTCCAAAAACCTTCCTGGGAGCTTGCTTAACCACTGCATTTTCAGAAGTACAACAGGAGAAGGCAGCTGTGTTGCTCTGTACTGTATCCAGATTTGCAGCACTGCACTAGTAAACAGTGTTTAGGTGATGTTGGATGCAACAGAGCAAACTGCAGGGAATTTGACCCTGCTCCCTGCAGCTCCTGGCTTTCCACAGAAAGGACACAGTGCTTTGATGCCTGTGAAGATGCTGAGAAGATGCTTGCACCAGCTGATAGATATTGAGGGCTGACACATCATCTTGTCTGTTTAGTGATGTTGCCTGTAGCCCTTTTCCAGTGGGACTTTTGCAGATATGTTCCTCAATGACATTATCAACTTTTTAAGAATCTTTGAAAAACTGCCCAGCCTTAGCCATTTTCCTGTTGCAGCTGGAGGTGCTTCTTTTATAAGCAATGAGGTTAAAATTTTCTGCATCATTCTTCTGTGCATCTGGTTGCCTGTTTGCTTCTGGCCGTCCAGCCAAGAATAACTTCCTTAACTTCTTAGCCTCAAGCGTTATGTTATCACAGGCCCAATAGAATTGTCCCATACATATCTATCTGTGACTGATTAAAGTGGATTTCAAAACTAGCTAATCAAAAAACATTAACCTACTTTATACCCTTCAGAGTGAGCCACTAGAGAAAGTGTCAGACAAGAATTAGGGCCCCACTAGCCTCCTGTAGAGTGTCTCTATCAGTTCTACCTCCTCCCTGGGACTCTACAGCTCTGTCCAATGTAATCCCACAGTGATGACTGAAAGAAACATTTTAATATCCTAAGGGGTGTGGTTTACTTTTTTGTTTTACTTCCACTTTTAACTGCAGGTGTCTACCAAATAATAAAATAAATCTTTATTTGAAAAGAATGATGGTTCGTGGTATCAGCTGGGTTTTTTTGCTAGCATAAATGGTCAATATGTATCAACATTTCCTAGGTTTTAGTCATTATTCCCTGAGTTTTATTCCATATTAGCTTTGCTAAATAACATTTTGCTTTGCACAGGAATTACACAGCAGATTGAACCCAAGGGGCATTTAACCTAACAGTCAGATGGAGGCCAGTATCAGCTGTTTCAGTGGAAGGTGTAAAAGTCAGCAATCAGTAGACACCAGGTAAAAACATGTCATGTCAGTTCCTTCTATCTAATAGAGATTGGTTTACAGGCTTGCATATGGCATTTAAATCACTCCGTTCACTTGGGATAATTCTGTAAAGTGTTTTTATCAATATACATGTCCAATCTTCTGTAGCAAAAATAAATCTCTGCCTTCCTATGGTTTGATACTTCACTTCAAGGAGCATTTTGTCCCAGACAGGTGACCAGTGACCTTTCCTTAAAGGCAATTCTCTTGGTTCAAAACTCTTTACTTTCTCCCTCTTTACATTCATTTCTCAGGTATGTCTGAAATAGTAATTTAAATAAGATGGGGAGTAACATCTTCCATCCACTTAGTTGTCTGGAGTCAGCACAAATCAGTCCCTGGCATCCCTGCCATGCCAGGGGAAGTTTTGGGAGAGCTGGGGAAGTTCAGTGCTCCAACACTGGTGAAAATAACTCTGTTTCGGCACCTCTGTGCTTTTTAGTTGGTGCCAATTTGCAGGAATATAGATTTCTCTGCTGATTGCAAGAACAGGTTTTTAGTTGACTGAAGGGAAATATTCTTTAAGAGTTTCCCAAAATATTGCCAGATTTAAAGTCTGATGAAAAACTTGATCTACTCCAGTAATTGCCTTCCAGAACTGCATTTTCTTTCAGAGTTGCTCTCCTTCCTCAGCACTCTGCCCCTTTCCTTCCCCAGCTTTTAAAACATGGCTCTGGCTTACTAAAGCCAAGTGAAACTCTTCCATATCATAGGATACTGCTGTCTGCTTTGAAACCTCTCCTATTTGCATTCAGGATGAACAGCTGCTGATTGCAGGTGTTTTATGTGCACAGCATTACTTGCAGGCACCTGTGATCAGCTGGTAGGAAGGTGTGTGGGAAATCAGCAGTAGACAGCTGCTTAAATCAGACTGTCAGAGGTGAAATGGGTAACGGAGCCTTAAAACTCCTGAGGCTCCTGTTGAATTTGAGTGTAGTCTGCATGGCATGATGATTGGAAGAGCATTGCGTACTTCATTTTTTAGGTAGTATTTGAGCCTGGTCCTTCCTATACAGGAATTGTACAACCTGAAGTGGAATTAAACTACACAGCTTAGCTGCACAGTTGTGGTGGAAAACTGAAGAAACATATTTATAGTAGAGCTCTCCTGCCACGGATGCAGGTATTTCATCCTTTTCCTGTCTCAGGTTTTCACCTGTAAGCTGCGAACAATGCTAATCTTTCTCTGTCCTCTGTTTCCCACGTGCACTACAGCTCTTTGGAGCAGTGACTGTCTGTATACGCTGGGGACCGGGAGGGAGGCCCATGGCTGTGAATGGAAGCTTTCTTGATACAAAATATTAAAATGGGACAATACAAATAATTGAAATGAGAGGGGGAACTTCTTCTTCCAAAGAAAGTCTTTAACCCACAGCTAATACAAAGTAATAGCCTTATGCCTGACAAGGACTGCAAATTTGTCAGGTTTCCTGAATCAGATTTAGTGCCACCTCAGCATTTTATTGGGAAAGAGAAGAATTTCCTAGTCTTCTAAATGACATCGTCTGCTGGGATCTGGATCTATGGATGGACAAAGACCATAGGCAGCCCTGAGCTCTGGGCATATTTCTCTCCTTTTTGAAATGTCATGTCTGTGAAAAATATTTGATTACTGATGGGTTTTTAAACTTTTATGGCTTCTGCTCCATGTTCTAAGGTATGCTTTTTTCTCTTTCCAACTTGTCATATTGAGATATTACTAAAGAGATCAAAGGCAAACGTTTAATTTACTTCCTTAGTTCCTATTCCATTTTGAATATAAAGCCTTCATTACTGTCTTCCATTTAACAGCCCTCCGTGCAGCTAGCTCTTCCCACTATTGCCCGCTCATCTCAGCCATAGTGCACCTTCATGCAGACTTTGGTTTGATGGGAAGACCTTACCTCTAGGGCTGCAGTTTGGCACCTGTAGTTTGATGCTGTATGACTTCCCTCCATGTCTGCCTTAAACACCTCCAAGTCTTGTTCTCCTATTTTTGTGACATTGGCTTCTGCAGCCCTTCACAAAAAGGTAGAGGAGGAGAGGGAACCGTACCCCGAGTCAGATCAATGCATCGACGCTGTGAACTGCAGAAGGCAATACCCAGTGTTCCTGTGAAAGTCTGTGGTTTAACAGCATTTAGTGCTATGATTGAATTCAGGGGCAGGAACCAAAAATGTGGAGGAAAACTTCTAGAAAGCGTTAAGAACTGAATGAGAGTAACTTTGAGACAAGACTGCAAATTTCACTGCTCAGGCCTCACCACCTGCTAGCTTATGCCACATGTAAATGTACCACAAACTGTGACACTGAGCCATGTAGTGTACTAGCATGTTCACCTATTCCAGCTTGATAGAATTATGTGATTTTTTTTTTTCTGTGCCTGCACAATATTAGTTAAATTAGAAGTTCAGCTGGATTTCATCACAAGCAGCCAAGTGGCGGTACTATAATAACTTACAGCTTAATTGTACAATCAACAAAACCGCAAAATTTTGACAGAGAGCTGAAAAGTGTCATTTGTATCAAGCTAGTACTGATTATTTTATTGATCTGTTTCTATTCAGTTCTTTAAGTATAGGATTCTGTAAGTAGCTGAGACCTTACCCTGGGACCGCACCGTGCTGTTGATAATCCTGCACGGAGACTGTGCCTATACCCGTCCCTACAGAGCTGCACTGCAGCTGGGTGATCGGTGTTCTGCAGCTGGTTTCTCTGTTCAGTAAACTGTGACGGTACCAGACCTGGAGTCTGCATAACTGGTGGTTTTTATGCTGTCTATGTACCTATGACAAACACAGACCGTGAGCTAGAGACTGCTTAAAATTGTCCTACTTTCTTCTTGTCAGTGGAAAAGTTTATCTTCTGCAAAAACCCCCAACCCCTCATATATTAATACTTGGGAGGAAAAATTGAAGAAATCTTAGTGTTTATTGGATAGAGGCATAATGGGAATGCCTAGGCACTGATATGAAAGTTCATGTTATATTCACAGAGAGATAAGATGAACTGGGCCCCCTATAATCATTGGAAATTCTGTTTTGGTGCAAAGTATTTAGGCTTTCTGAAAACATGGTTTTGCTCGGGGTATTTCTTTAAATTAAAAATCTTCACAAAGCAAAGCATTATCTCTTAAAAAAACCCTAAAGCCATAAGCCCTGTTTTCTCTTACATAAAAGAAATGGATGACTGAATATTTTCCATTGAGTAGTTTATCTATCTTAGATTTTCTCGAGGATATAAAAAGAGCATTTTCCTCTGTGTGCTCTCTCCTTGCACGCCATCACTAGGCTTTAGTCATTCTTAGAGATAACATCCTGCCCATGCAATAGTTTCTAGGCTGCCAGGATAACTTACACTGGTTAGTGAAAATCATCGCTGAGGGCTAATGTCACTTCCAGTTTAGGTGTTTCCCACTAAAATGTATTTTTCTCTCTTAATGTGGCTGAGCGCATTTTGATATTATTTTCAAGTACAGATTATTCTGATGCATCTGGTTGAGGTGAAAGTAACATGGAGTAACTGCGGTTGAGCCATGGATTTTCAGTGTGTTGGCTCGACCAGGAAAAGTGGTTAAATAATCTGGCTGATGGTGTGATTTTTCTGGTTGTGTTAATCACAAACAAGGAGGGATGCTGCAGCTTGAATGCAGAGTCCCATGGCAAAACCCCAGTGGGAGCTAGTCACATTGACTTTGTTACTGAAACCAGTGTCCTGTGAAACTGTGGCCTTCGATAAACATAACACAGTATCATTGGGCATGACCGTTATGCAACTTCGTGTGCTGTGACTTGTGCCTGTATGATGTAAGTACTAAATACTAGCAAGTCTGAACAGTGGTGTTCTATGTCCATTTTTGGGGGGGGATTGCTGACCAAAAGGAGTGGTAGAGGACCAAGCTGAGGCTGTACGTCATTTTGACTGCAACTTCTCAGTGCTGCCATATTTCCAGCAGTTGAACTGGGAATTTCTTTCATTAGACTCTATTTCAAAATCTTTCTTGTCCTTGCAGAGGAGACTTCTTAATCAGGAAATAAAACCAAAGGCTCAGTCTCAGCCCCCGTCCCCAAAACCAAAAAGACCTCCAAAACCCAAACAAAAACAAAACCCCAAACCAAAAACAACCCAAAAGAAACAACATACCAGTGGTGTGTATCAAGGAAACCATGAACCATTGGTCAATGTATCCAAATTCTGCTTAGGTGGCCATCAGCATATTTTGGTATTAGTCACAGTAGGTGAGCTGAAAGGGTAATGGCATGTACTTGACAAGACACGTCATTATGGTCAAGTGCTTTGTTGGTACCATGGCAGAGGAGAGAGTTCAGATGGACTAGGAAGGGTAACACAGAAACATTAAGGAAGTGGATCAAAAGGAAGAGAAAGCATGAAAGGGCTTGTTTGAAAATCTGCTTTGGAAAACCAGGCTGGCATCATCAGTTGATTAGGGGGGGCCAGCCCCTGCCGCTGCCTGAGGCGATAGGATGTGTTGTGGCAGGAGGGAAGGGCCTTTTGGAGTAAACACAGAAGCACCCGTGTCTGAGGCAGCAGAGGCCAGTGAAAGGGTGGAAAAGTGTCGCACAGTCACAGAAATTGGCAGGAAGACTATCTCTGTTTCATCTTCCCAGGTAGATCTGGACTGGAAAGATCACATTTGCTATGGCCAAAGAAAAGGATGTTGCAGTAATTGATACTGAGTGATTTATCTTTGGGGCTTTTAGATATGAAAACCCGAAATGTGTCATATATATATATACACACACACACATACACAGTCTAAAGGAACTGACCTTGGCTAAACCAAAAATTTGCAAATCTGAGAGCTGGGGAAAAATAGGACGAGTTATGTGGGTTGGGTTTTTTTTTTGTTTGTTTGTTTTTTAAAAGGATGTCTAATGAGGCATCATGCAGTGGAAAGGAATTAAGATGGAGGGATTAGTCCTGCCCAGGTAGAGTGTCCATAAGATGCTCATAAAAAGACAGGAAAGAAGCCATGCCAAGACTGTAGCATATTCATTACCCGTCTCACTGCTCCTACACGAAGCAGCTGAAACTACAGAATCCTGCTGCATTTTGGAGCTGAATGTTGTTATTTTCAACCCTTGCTGTGCGAGGCTGGATATCACACTTGCTTCAGTTTAGACAGGATGGTGCTCAGACTGTTGGTAGTGAAGGCTTCAGGTAGCTTAGGGCTCTCATGTTTTGTGAGTCACTACTAAGAGCTATAAATAAGAAATAATATAAAGTATATGAACCTTACAGACTACATGGTGTGGGGATAGTATGACTCAGTCAAGTCACCCCATCCCAAATTTTATAATTTCTTTTATCACTATATGATACTTGAGCTCTGAAATACGGGGACAAGCCAGGGTCTGTTGCATTAATGAGGTGTTTCTTAGTTCTTGTTTCTCAAGATACATTATTTATAATGTATTGCAACAAGTGGGAAAAGGCTAGACTGAAATGGCTGGCGAAAAAACATGATAAAAACTACAGTCAAGGTAAGATGGCAAGAGAGAAAAATGGGTGAGGAGAGGAGTGGGAAATGTTCATGCTACAGAAACCTCAAGATTTTAAGTGAAACCGGAATTCCTGATTAGGAAAATCAGGAGTGAAAGGGGGGTGAAATGCATCTCTCTTCCACATTCACAGCTGTTGATCTCTAGTCAGTGACATCTCTTAATTAAGGAGGAGGGGAAAAAAAAGTATAGCAGGTTTCAGGAATCTTGCATCTTGACCAAGCTGGGATACAAACAGTGGGTGGTGACTGATGTGAGGGGACAGTCCTATACGGCAAAGCCCAGGGAGTGCAGTGTGTACAGGGACCCGTCCTGCGGCAGAACTGGGTGGTGTCAGTCATCAAGCAGGACTAAGTTTGAGGTGGAGTTTCAATAATTTGGTATGTTCTTTTTTTTTTTGGTCTCTGTAGTTCTTTGCTGTTTTATAATCAAATATAAATCAGTAATAAATATAATCAGTAAAACATATAATCAGTATTTTGCTAGGTTGAATATCTTGCGTGTGATCTCCACTAGTAAACCTCGTCTCAAAGGTCCCATACCTGTGGAAACTGAGAAGATATTTGGAAGAGTGCGGGTATCCTTTGAAGCATCTTGCATCCCAGAGGTGTGCTGGAAACCCTTTATACCACCCTGACTAAAGGTGACAGTGCCTGGTTAGAGAGAAGTGTTCATGGAGAAGCATAAGTAGACTCAGAATTTAGTGAAACTGCTGTGTTTTAAAGAGATTTCTTACAAAGAGCCAGAAGCACTGAGCTATGTTTCATTATGTTGTCTTATGAATCAGTGACCATCAGTATGGGCTGCAAATAGAAGAAACTTCAGATACTGAACAAAAGGGATTCCCACAAAAAAAAAAAAATTTCCACTTCTTTTCTAAAAGGTGTCCTCACCTGGACAAAAAGGTGGAAGGTGTGAAGGAGGGTGTGATTTGGCCTCTGCCAGCAGAGAAGGTCATGGCTCAGCAGGGAAGGAAGTTAAACCTGAATTCACGCAGAGATCGGTGGTGGAGGTCTGATTGAAATTTTGCGAACTGGCAAATTCTGAATTTTCCTAGGAAAGGTCAAGATAGTTGAGCAGGAAAGAAAAGCTGCTTCCAAATCCTGATGACTTCCTTTCTTTTCCCCAGCTGGGAATAACTCTGAACACTCTGGGTAAGTTAAGTTTAACCTGGTGCAGTGCCAATAAAATAAGCAGAGTTACCCTGGGACAAGTTCATCCTTGGTGTGACTACTCACTGAGCTGTTTTTGCATCAGGGATTGGTTTTATTCAGCCTTCCTTTAAGTTACTTTTCTGGACTATAACAAGCTCTTATCTGAGACATCTGAATAAAATAATAATTTTAAATCAAAAATATTAATAAAGTAGATATTTCAGATACTTCACTTGCAAATAATTCATTGCACTGAATTAGTGTTCCCTAACCAATTAGGAGTCTGCCAGGTACCAGCAAATGGTAATTTAACAGCAGGAACAATTTTATGTATTTTTAGAGAGGATGAGAGAGTAGAACCAATTTCTTTAAAATTGCTCCTCCAACCCACAGGGCCCTGGCTGAACATTTCCCTCCAGCAGCACAAGGGCTTTTGTTCACCAGTCTTCCTGTTTGGATGAAGGATATATTGACTTAGTGCTACTCTGAGTCTAGTTATTCCATGTGCTGGTGGAGTGCCATGAGTATTTACTCTTGTGAGCAAAATACACAGTTGTATGATTTATGTACCTCAAGGACAAAACCAAGATCTGCAGAGACAACTATGAGTGCCTACAATTTCTACACCTACAGCTGACGTGGTTTTAGCAGGATGGTGCAGACCCTTTTACACTCAGTACAGAGACACAGAGGACCAGAGTGATCCAGAACACCAATGACGTATTACAGACGTATTGTTTTTGCAGTTCTTGATAGATGCTGCTTATTAGCCTTTAATAGATGATTCTTTGGTCTAACCCAATTTGTTTGTTCTTATAAGCTCAGGTCTGCCTACAGCTAGCTAACAGAAAGCAGCAGGTACAAATTGTGTCTGAACTCTCGCTCCTCTCTGGCAGTTGGATACTTGATGTTATATTCTTCCACCCACACAGAATACAAATAGAAGCAATGCTTTGCTAGTCTGTGTCACTTCTGGTGATGGAATTAGGGCTGGTCACCTTCTGCTTGATGAATTTGGAGTCCAAAAACCTTTCCCTGAGGGGGAGGATTACAGCTCTGCCTGATCACCAGGCCGTAGGCTGGATTTGTGCAGTGACATCCACCTTCAGCCTTTGCTGCCAGACTTGGTAACTGCACTTGGGAATGCAGCGGGGAGCATGAGGGGAAGCCTGGGTAGTAAAGATAGTTGCTGCTGACTTAAGCAAAGTCTCTGAAGGCTTATACAGACAAAGCTATACCGAGGATGTCTTGTATCGGTGTGGTGTGTTTTGTCATCATCCTATCAGAAGCAATGGTTAAGGGATCACCTTTCAGTGTCCAAATCCTGAAATCTAAAACCTGTTGTGACTTCATGAAAAATGAAAAACATTGCTAACAGTCCTGTCTACCCATTATTCGGTGCGTGGTGGAGACAATGAGATTGGGTGCTGGAAACCACAAAACGCACCTCTGACTCTTCTAGCTGCACTGCCAAGGGCTTTGGTTTTCTTTACCTGGGTGTTCAGGCCAAGGTCCTGCTCCAGCTGCATGTTGGTGCAAAGTGTGTCAGTCCAAGTAACATGCACTGACAGTGCAGTAGGGAAATCACAAGACAAATGCCTCTGCCGCGGTACCCCTCTGTCACAGAATGCCATAGTCAACAGCAAAGCCACATGGAGGCTGGCAAAGCCCATGCAGTTTTCAGTAGATTAAAGCAACATGTCTCAAAAGAAAAAGGCATTTCACCTCAGGCAAAAGCAAGTATGTGCCATGCAATTGTCATTACTGCTTTTCTGTATGATTGCAAAAACTTGAACAGCTTGGAGTTGTCACATTTGGTGCCCTAATTGGTTCCACATTTCACTGGGTAAAATCTTAAATACTCATGTTTTGCAGAGTTCAAGAATTTTCCGTATCTGCTTCCACAAACTACATTGGTTTTACTATCTAGCGTGCGTTTTGGTCTGCACAGCTGGCTGTCTCAAGCCATCATTAAGGGGAATGACTGAGATGCAGACCTCTGAAGTGATACAGGCCATGCCTAAGGCAAATCTCTTTCCGTCCATGGGAAGCTTCATCAAAACCTCTCGGGGAAAAGGGCTGCCTTTCTCTTTTGTTTTAAGTTGAACCAACAAAGACATTTCTGAAAATGCATTATTATAATAGCTCCTCTCATACTTAAGAAATATGTATACAGGCTAATTATAGTACTATATTATATTTAGTGCCAAACACATGCTAAGTACGGTACAAAACCCCAAACCAAAGACAGCCTCTAGTCCGATCCAAAGCCCTTGTATAGCAAACTTCTTGCTAACCATACACACGCTTTCTCACTGACCTAACTGAAACAACTTACAGGCATGAAGTTGAAGCATAAGCACGAGTGTGTCGCAGGTCAGGGCTTGAGGGATTTTTAACGGCATGAACCAAGGCCCAGGGAAGTCAGTGGGAGGCTCCAACCAACTAATGGATTTAGAGGTCAGGTTGTAAAGACAGTAAATTAGTTCACAGATGCGTATCCAGAAAGGTTCTTGAAACTGTGTGTGATAACTGACATTAGTACACATTTGAAACCCAATATCTCACGAGGGTGAAAAAACTCCTGCTTAAAGCAGTGTCAGCTGTGAAACCAGCCCAGACTGCCCACAGCTTTGCCCAGCCTGTCCTGCTGCTGGACGGTCCTCGTGGGGAAAAAGTTTCTCCTTCTTTCCAACATGCCTCATGTCTCTCATCCTACCGCTATGTGAAGATCCTGGTTTTATAACAAGATTTTTTTTAACATTGCCAGGGGCTTGTCAAACTCCTATGCTTACTAATTTATTTTTACAGACTGGGTCTTATTTTTCATTGGAGCTTGGCGAATTAAATTGTACAACAATATTATGTGTCTGTATTTTGAGATCCTGTGAAAAGCAAAAAACTTCTGTTAAAAATGTGAGTAATTGTAAGGGTTGTTGAAATTTCAGCTTTCAATAATTTCAGCTACAATTAAAATAATTAGTGTGCCATTTACTTCATGAAAATGTTTAACAGAAATGCTAAAAGAACATACCAAATTAAAATGTACATGTTTTAGGATTCATAAAGCTTTCAGTCAGGATCTCAAAGGACCTTATAGTCCCACTGTTTTTTAAATAAACATGTTATGCAGAACTGCCAGACTTCTGGGCCTTTTCCACCTCAAACATTAGGATTCTCTACAAGCTTATGAAAATCTCTGCATAGAGACATACACGTCTATGGTAAATAGAGGTAAATAAAATACACCTGAAGAAAATTTGCTCTTGATACTGTTGGTGGAATATACTTCCCTATAGCACATCGTTCTCTAGTGCTTTGTCTAGCCTAGTTGTAAAATAAGGCTATACAATAACAATAATTTAACCAAGAAAATGCATCTTGCTGCTCAGCAATTGTTTTCCTATTATAATGAGTCAACTCTTTTTTTTGTGGCACCAAGTTTTGCCTGCCAAATGCAATGAGATACAATACGAAGATTCAAAATGATCGCTTCCAAAATGACTTGGGAGTGTAGTTTGGTAGGATGGAGCCTTGGCCAGCAGAACATTGTGCCAGTTCAGGGCAGTGGCGGTCAGTAACACAGCTTTTCTGTCCACTACCTTCATATGCTGCTGCATAGTGGATGGAAAAGTTTCTGTGAACTTGCCCTTCATGGGCTGGAGCAGTACACACAGCTTTTAAATGCTGGGCAGAATGGCATAGGAAACTTCTTAGTATCACTGATACCAGCCTTGCCTGCTGGATAAGATATTCTATTACCTGTACACCTGGAAAAACAAGACAAGACTTTTTCTTGGAGTGACAGAAAGTGCTCTGCAAGGCACTGAAGATGAAACTGCTTGTTCCCAGCACCCTGCTCAGGGATACTCTCTCCAGTGTTGCCCTTCCTTAATGCCAAGTTCATTTGTTTCATTGATGTGTTACATATAACTGCTAAGTGGGGGGTTTTTGTGTTTGTTTTTTTAAGTGCAGGTGAGTGTGTCTTGGCTCCCTGGCCAGCCCTCCTCTCCCTCCCGGAGGTGGGAATAACCTGCCAGGCAGTTTCTCATCCACCTAACGAGTCCCTCTAGTGGTGCCATCCTGAAAATCTTACTCCTACATTCCCAAATTAACGAGGAGCAAATGCAAATCAAACCAAACAAATATTTTAATGCAATCTGTCATTAGTGAAAATACTATAACTTTGTGGAAAATCACATACCAGGGGCAATTCCAGTGCCTTCAGTTTAACAGGAGTTGAAACTGTTTTCAGTGACAGCTGAGCAAGGGCCTCAGTATTCATGCAAACATGAAACAAGCTAAAAATACGATCTTTTTTTCAACATGCAAAATGTTCTCCTCGGCTCTTCTCTGAAAGATATTTTAGGAAGTTTATTTTGAGCAAATTAATTATATTTGTGGTGACCTTGTGAGGGATGACTTCAGTATTATCAGTGTGCATACTGCAAATGAGGAGTTCAAGTTGGGGCGTAGGCAGGAACACCTTCCATTAGACCAGGTTGCTCAAAGCCCCATCCAGCCTGGCCTTGAACACTTCCAGGGATGGGGCATCCACAACTTCTCTGGGCAACCTGTTCCAGTGTCTCACCACCCTCATAGTGAAGAATGTCTTCCTTGTATCTAATCTAAATCTACCCTCTTTCAGTTTAAAGCCACTACCCCTTGTCCTATCACTACCTGCTCTTATAAAAAGTCCCTCTTCAGCTTTCTCGTAGGCCCCCTTCAGGTACTGAAAGGCTGCTATAAAGCCTCCCTGGGCTGAACAACCCACTCTGATCATCTTCGTGGCCCTCCTCTGGACTCACTCCAACAGGTCCGTGTCCTTCTTATGTTGGGGGCCCCAGAGCTGAACGCAGTGTTCCGGGTTGGGTCTCAGTGGGGAGTATAAGGGCAGAATCACCTCCCTCGATCTGCTGGTCACACTTCTTTTGATGCAGCCCAGGATACGACTGGCCTTCTGGGCTGCAAGTGCACATTGCCGGGTCACGGTGAGCTTCTCATCAACCAATACGCCCACGTCCTTCTCCTCAGGGCTGCTCTAAATCCATTCTCCGCCCAGCCTGTATTTGTGCTTGGGATTGCCCCAACCCATGTGCAGGACCTTGCACTTGGCCTTGTTAAACCTCATGAGGCTCACACTTGGTGTTGTCGGCAAACTTGCTGCGGGTGCACTCAATCCCACTGTCCATGTTGCCGACAAAGATGTTAAACAGCGCCGGTGCCAATACCAACCCCTGAGGAACGCCACTCGTCACTGGTCTCCACTTGGACATTGAGCTGTTGACCGCAACTCTTTGAGTGCAACCATCCAGCCAATTCCTTATCCACTGAGTGGTCCATCCATCAAATCTGTGTCTCTCTAATTTAGAGACAAGGATGTCGTGTGGGGCAGTGTCAAATGCTTTGCACAAGTCCAGGTAGATGACACCAGTGTCATGTAATAACATCAAATAACAGTGAAAGGGTGGAAGTGAAATGGAAACATCGCTGAAAGTGAAATTAAAGAACTGAGAAATGCAGGGATGGTTTTTGAAGCACACACACCTGCATGTGAAATGCTCAATACAACATTGTTTTTATTTTAATTCTTAGTGGGTTTGGGGTTTTTTTGTGTGTGGTGTTTTTTTTTTAAAGCTGTGTAGTTAGGTAAATAGGAGAAACCACGTTTATTTGTAGGGCCATTTTTAGCTTTCGGGGTTCAGGGCAATCGGAGTAGGTCTGCAAAGTGTTTTGGTTGACTCTGAACCTCTGAGTGGTGAAACACAGCGTGCAAAGGAGGAAGAAATCAGGCAGTGACCTAAATGACAGGGAACAGGCGATGACCAAGTGCAGGCTGTCCCGACCAGCTGCATGGCCAGAAGCACCCTCAGCACTGCCACACATGCTGATGGGAAACGGAATATCACTTACTGTCCAGTAAATCCAGGTCTGGTTGAAAGGGGTGTAGTGGGAGAGCAAGGCACTGCTGCCGCAGCACAGTCGGGGCTTTCCTGAAAATCAGGTGGGCAGGGATGGTGTAGCTACAGGTAAATATGGGTAATTAGAGTTTGTTCACTTCCCATTTGAGCCAGACACGGTTTATCCATTCCCGCTGCTCTGCCTGGATCCCCGGGCACCTGAGCTGATGTGCTTTATTTCCTGTTTCCCACATTGCCAGGGAGCCACTGGGTGAGAGCACCTGATATTTCTCTTTGGTTAGGCACGCACTTGGTCAAAATTCAGCTTTATCTGGAAATGCGACATTAACTCTGTTAGTCTTAGGAATCGAGAGATTCATGTGGAGAAATCAAATTAATTTCCTTTCTTCCACCAGGTTGTCAGTCAAGGTATGGGAGGAAAATGGTATCATTTTTCATTTTTTTCCTAATACCTTGAGGTTAGATGAGACTAAATATACTGTAATACTGCACCTGCATGCAATGCTCTGCAGAGATACCTGACCAAAGTATGATGACTGACAAGCCAGTGAAACTGCATGTAGGTCCTTCCCTGGTCCTTGAAGCAGCTGAGACATGTTAGCTTGGTGAGGTGGCCCTGATGCTTTTGGGCTGGAAATTCAGTTTCCAACCAGAGTCCAGAGCCAGCACAGCTCTTCCTACCGGGCTCTGTACTGTAGGCTGCAAATGCGCTCGGACCCACGGCAAAACAGTCTGTACCTCTACCCCGGGATATTGTTCTTAAGAGATGTAATGGATGAAATCTTCAAGGGCACCGGCTTAAACCTACTATTAAAGTCAATAACAGGGAAACACGGACTGCAAATTTTCCTGTAATAAATCTAAATATTAACTCGGTGCAAGCAGACTTATCAACAGCTGTTTTGATAGAGTTACAGGTGCTTTGGGTATCACGATACCATTTTGCATTTCTCAATGGAGTGTTTGAATGTTGAAAGTGTCATCCAAAATTTATTTAAATTTCCTTTAGTTTGACTTTTAATAGATTTTTTTTAATCATGTATTACTTTCAAGAGAAACACTCTATTTGGGAAGCTTTGAAAGGCAACAGGCTAGAAAAATAACAAAAGTAAGATGTGGGTTCACGAATTATTCATTTTATTTCAAAGCATAAAGCAGAGAGCCGTGACTGCCTGATATTTGTGTTTATGCCTTTGCATGCAGAAGTGTGCTGACCAGGGAGGGAAGGTTTGGGCTCCGGAATCAATACTGAGCACTGAAGTAGCTTTTAGATGCTCAGTTCCTGCTGTGCTTGGTCTAATTTGCAGTTTGTTGAAATCCCATTTTAAATGCTGCTGGAGAAGTCTGCTTTATCTCAGCGAGAAATCTAGAGAAGTTGTTAGTTGAAAATAATGGATCATCAAGAAATAAATGTAGGGATAATGTATGCAGGGAAAACATCGGTCATGAAACTTGTTTTGGAGGAGGGCAAGCCCACATGTCTGTTAATTTTTTACTGTTAGAAACGAAATCATCCAACCAGTATGGGAAATGATTGGGTGTAATGGTTACACTGAGGTCTTATGGCTAAAATCCCAGAAAGACTTACTTTATTAATTTGATCTAGCTGACAGAGATAAACATTCGTGCTTGAGCTTTCAGAAGAAGTGGTCATTTGGGAGAAAGTCCCGCTGCTCCTGGGCTCTCCCCCACATGCTGGGTTTTGCCTCTTGCAGCATTTTGAGAAGGGTCTCCACAAAGCCGGTCCGGTTGAGCTGTATATGCTCTGTGTAACTATAAAATATTCCTAATGCCTGCCAAAAAAGCACAGCAGTTACTGTGTGTTACTTTGGCAAACTGAGGTTTGCAGCAAAAGCCATGTGAATGTTGGGTGGGAACCCCAAAGGGCAAGAAATAGCCCTCATCCTTCGGAGAGGAGAACGTTTTGATCAGTGAAACTTCCTCGCACCCACTCTTCAGCAGCCCTCTTTTATAGGGAGCCAGCAAAGACCACGGTAACTTGTCTGCAAGTTAAATGGGGAAATGAAAGGGAGAACTTAAAAAGCTCATGCAGCCTGACTCCATTCATTGCTATAGCAATAATTCCCCATGAAAGTGGTGCAAAGAAATGTTTTAGATGATAATGCACTTTTAAAATGCAATACTGCTAGCAAAACCCCTCTCTCATTGTAACCCATGGATCCGTGAAGTCTTTTAATGACATTAATAATGTTCTTTGCCTTCCTGAAGGAGTTCTCAAGTGGCTGGGAATGAATTTAGCAACTCCTACCTTGCGGTTACGGGCGAGAATCTAGATGCACAATTGCTTAAACAATAGAAGTTTTAAGAACAGGTTGTACCTTGATATGAGCGAGTCCTCTGCCTTCTCATACTGCTTTAGATTTCCAAAGCCCCCAGAGCAGTTAGAGATGCAAATGCAACTAAAAGTCACTGGCTGTCATTTGGGTGTTAATTCCTTTTTGTGTTTTTGATCATGGAACAGATCCTCCTGGAAGCCATTGAAAGTGCACTCCGTACCGAAGTGTTAAAGTAGGAGAAACCTTCCCAAGAGACGTGTCCCAACTAGCGCTGTCGTATGTCAGGGGCAGGATATAAGACAGGGTTTTCCTGAAATACATTTTTTTGCCACCCGCAGGGTGCAGCTACCTTCTTACAATAGCCAATGCCTTATCCATCTTCTCTTTTCTCTGTAAAGAGAAGACGTAAGAGCTCTTTCCCGCCTTGTGAGGGCATTTGGAAGGTTACAGGCTGTGAGGTCCTTGCATATGGCACAGATTGATGGTGAATAGCAGAGGTTCTGCTGGAACATCTCCCTCTGACCCATCCAGAAAGTGCCCCTGGAGGTGCAGAGAGGACTACCTGCCTCTGCTCTGCATCTGTCAGGCTGTAGTCCTATGCGTTACACTTTTGTTCTTCTACACACTTGAAAAACACAGTCCAAGGAATCAGTGGGTTATTTGGCTTGTAAGTACTTTTTTATGCTATTTGCTGAGGTGTTAACCATACCTTCTGTGATTATGTGCCTGGCAACTAGCAATATTGTTTTAATTAAATGCCTTTTGACTAGGAGAATTCAGCTACTTTGTAGAAGGAAAAATATGAAGCAGCTCTGTTATATCCTAGTATTTTAGTACTACCCTGCTTTTTCTAAAGTAATTAAGTAGAAACTGAGAAAGCATTTAATTTTAAAGTACATTCATTTGTCTTAAAGCTTTAGAGTAGCCTTATTACTGCACCTACTCCAGCTGAACAAATGGAAAATTCTGTTCTACTCAGCCCAGATTGAGCTAGTTTTAGATTGAGGTGTTTTTTGCCTATCAATATGTGAATGTGATTTGGATTTTGCTGTAAGGGGAAAAATCTGGGGCTTTTACTTCCTGCACAGTACACGATAGGAAAAAAAAAAAGGTTTTAATTTCTGTGGCCAAACTAAAAGAGAATTGGGAGAATAATTCACTTTGGTTTAAAAGTTGGAGGGGATTTTTTTCCTTCTTTTCAAAGAAGGGAAAAACATGTGGTTGGCCAAGTAAAAGTTTAGTTCCCTTGAAAAAAATGCTTGTTTTATTTTGGGGAAATTCTTGTTATTACTTCTTAATAAAGCTACATGCTAGAATAATTTTGAAAGTAAATGTTGAAAACGTACTTGAGTTTTTCCTGAATTTTCCTTTGAGCTGAAGCTAATTGCTTAATCTAATCCAAATGTTCAAACTGTTTCATTCCTCTTGACTCAGGATTTCTCAGTGAGGGAGCTGTCTGGGGGAAAGCCTTCCCGAGCCTCAAGAAAATGTGAATTCTGAGGGTAAATGCACATGTGCAAGTTGCCAGGAAGGACCACGTATGTCCCCAGGGCATGGTGGAGTGTGGAGATCCCATGACACAGGGGGCCTGGGGGAAGAAATCTGGAGGCAGGGGTGTGATTTTCTTGAAGCCAGTGAGATCCAATATTAGAACATAGGCTATCCTATATAATATGATTCTTATAATCCTTTATAATAGGATATGATATATAATCAAAACCGCAATGATAATAGGATAATTACTATAATATAGGATATCCTATAATATAGGATGTCTGCTATTAGGATGCTTCCACCCTGGGGAATATGAAGCTATGGTTTGCAGGGTAATGAAATAATTATTTCCAGGCCTCTGGTAGCTTGTCATTGTCTCTGTCTCTTCACTGCCACTACTAGGGTTTGCAAGGAGTATGCGGGGGGAGAGAGAGAGCAACATCTGAATCGGCTCAGCTCAGGCACAGTGACACGATCTAGCCAGAAAGAGCAAAGCTAAAGGCCACCTGTACCCATCTGCATGTTCAAGTGTTCAGGTTTTCACCTATGTGAGTCATTGGCTTTTTCAAACTTCAGACTGAATAAAGCAAAATGTTGAAATGAACTACCAGTTCAGTCAAACCAGTTTCTCGAATGAGAGAAATATTCTTCCTAAATGGACAAAACAAATGTTGCAGCATTAGCAGGGATGGGTTTTTATGAAGTGAGGGTGAGGAGGGAGGTAGCAGAAAAATTGTCAGCTGCGCACATAAATGTATTATCTGTTTTTTATCAGAATAGCCAACATCATGGAGAAGCCCCTTCCTTTCACGGATCGTCAGTCCTCGGGGTGAAAGCCCAACGGCAGCTGTACGCTTGGCAAGACTGGAGATAGCATTCCAGCTGAAAGAGGTTATCACTCTCAGTCATGAACAGGATCATTATCCAGTGCAGTCTCAGATAGACTTTCTCCCCACTGCAGAATCATTTAAAGATGAGAGAGGAAAGTGCAAGCATGAAAACCCATTATAGTATATAGCTGCACTAAGCCTTTCAGTAATGGAAAGTACGTGCTGTATCTCGCTGATGTCCAGCACTGGCTTGGGGTCCATAGCAGCTCCTAGCAACATCTGCTACAGCAGAATCTCTCAGCAACAGTCAGTCCACTGCGATGCTGTAGCTATGTCAAATGACACCCACCTTCTCATGGCTGCGGGGCTGAACATGACTGCAGGGAGAAGAGAGGGACTCTGCTTCAGTGTATACCCAGAAGAGATCTATCACCATGGCTCCTAGAGCATCTTCTCGAACTCCCTGAGTAATGCAAGCCTCGAGTGGGACAAGCCCCTTTCCTTCGTTGAAGGGTTTTCACTGTGAGGTGTAATTTACACCTGTAAGCCAAGGGAAGTGAACCTCGAACCATGTACTTTTGTTTAGTGGTCAGACCTCAACAAAAGCACACACCTCCAAAATTCCTCTCAAGCTCAGGATCACCATCCATCAGGGATACCTTTAGGGAAGCCATCAGCCACTGTTCGTGTGCCTGAGCAGTCTTGGCAGTTGTTCTTGTGATTTTTGGTGGTTTTATACAACAGCAGGAGAGGCCAGATGGGCTGTTTGTGGACTGCATGTAATGCTTCTAATTTGTACTGGAAATGGGAATATTGGATGAGCTGCTTAAGATGGATGTAGAGCTACTTTCTATTAAGTACATAGTCAGTCTCTGTAAGTATGGTATACACTGTTCATATTTCTAGCCATTGAATTCTTCAGTACAATGAATGCAATTTAGGTGGGTAATGAAAAGTCCTCTATTCTACCTTAAACTGGCACATAATTTTACCTGTCAACAATCTGCAGTACAGAAGGTTGTTTCTGAAATTCCTGGCTCTAGAAGTTACCAAGGTACTTATGAAAATGTACTTAACTGCCAGTGAGTCAGCATTCAGAGGTCTGAAACTCATTTCCAGGAATTATGTGATTTACAAGGCTTGACTTCCAAACCTGGCGACTGACATAGCCAGAGAAAGAATAAAGAAACTCTCAAATACAAAGCCCAAATGCTTTTCAAATGCAAACCACAGTAAGAAAATGGTCAGTCTCTTGAGACATCTGCACCTGTCATTTAAAATCAGAGGGTAGTGGAGAAATGCTCCATCTCAGTCATTTTTTTCTTTGGGGTCAGTTTCTTCACTGATGTCAAGTCCAAAGATCCCACTGAACCAGAAAAAGGAAACATTCTTTAAATTTAACCGTACTAATGAAGACCGTTCTTGTTCTTTTGGATCCTTTAAATGTGGAATGAAAGCATTTGGTATATTACCAGCATCATAACAACTGATGCTATCTGCTTCAGGCAACTCTATGTGAGTGGGGCAGAGGTGACAGACTACTGGCAGCAAAAGTCTCAGTATTGTTATTTAACGTTGATATTCCAGTGGATCCCAGGAGCACTTTGGCCAGGCCCATTTCCAAAGTCGAGTTCCAAATAGTGCCAGTGCTTTTCAGGTAGAAGTGAGACAATTTGCAAGCCCTATTTAGGGAACGAGATGGATAATTTATTTAGAGTGTTAAGGTAAGGGAAGTGACCCTTCCTAGGTGCCCCTCAGCCACTAAGCAGGATTCACTGGTAGCAATCTCTTAGGGAGAATGATTTTTCCTCCTGGCAGTGCCTTCAGCAGCTGACTGTGTGCTCTTGGAAATAAGTTGCTGCTCTGTCTCATTTCCTTAATTTCCTGGCTCTGTGTCCTACTTTTCAGACAGATATTTTTCCTTTTCATTAGGGATGTTATGGTAAAGGTGTAATTCGTACTTCTAGGAGCCAAAGCAGTAGCAGAGCTATTAAACATGCAGGCGATGCAACCTTATGAGAACCCATGGCTGGAAGGGGCGTCCACGCTCCGGACTGAAAGACGAGACAAAGCAGAGGCTTGTGGCTGCAGTTTGCTGGGAGGCAGAGCATCCACCCCTGGCACCAGAGCCTTGGCTAACTGAATAATGCTGTTCCCCTTAGTGTGGTATGTTTTTAATTGGGGTGAGGCACATGACAGCAAAGAACTAATCAAATTTGTGGCAAGCCTTGTAAATTTTTTTTGAAGAGTGGCATTTAGTACTTTGCCATCTGATTCCTATTTTGCTGCAGAAGTTACCATCCTCTTTGCTGTGATTGGTAAATGCCACTGAGGGATATGAAAATATGTAGAAAGTGCTAGTAGCTCTTACGTATATCGTGAGTTTTCCTCTTGCTTATGGAAAAATTAGTTACTTGGCAAATTCCCAGTGTCATATAGTCTGCAGTATCTTGCATTGCTATCAGTCCATTTTCAGAGCTGGTTATGCCATGGAAACAAGCTGGCTTTATGTTGTGAGAGCAGATGATGTCCTCAAGTTTGTGGGTACAGGTAAAGCCGCCATCATGATTGCCTGAAAAGTTTAGCAGATTTTACTTAATTATGTAGTAGTTTAGGCTGGTATGTGTGATTTGGCTGGACCTGAAAATTTGCCTGAGAATAGATGTTTTGTTCATGTCTTTGACAGAAATCTGAGGTTTGCAGTGGGAAAGTAACCATTCTCCCTAAGAGCTGTCTACTCTGTGGTCCCATCACGTTCATAAATTTCTTGCATATTTCTTTTGTTTAGTCAATACAGACCTCCAGGGTCTCAATTATGTTTGTATAAATTAAAAGCCCTGCCTGTGCAAAGTATGAGAACATATAAAATAATTTGGGTCAACTTGCTCGGGTTATCAGAACAGGAGAGGAGTTATTTTACAAGGTTGATGCCAGGCCATTAAATAAAAAGGAAAATATTCAGTGCTCTGGTGGTAGAATGCCACTGGGACTTTTCTTTCAAGCTGCAATATCCCAAGCCAAAAGTTTATGTTCCATCTGGAAGCCAACAGGTGATCTGTCTAGGTTTTTCTGCAAACAGATAAGACTCTTTAAGTGTTTTATGGATGGAAAAAGCCCCCACTTAATGTACAATATAGTCTATTCTCAAAGCAGCAAAGTTGTCTATTATGATAGCAACATCCTAACTAAGGTAAAACGAGTTTAGAAATGTTCATGAGCACTACTCTGTGGGAATAGCGTGGCACCAGCCAGAGGTCTGACAGCATTCTTCATTTGCTTTTCATCCAAAGCAACCCAGCATTCCCTCATCATCATTTCGTATTACATGACTTCTAGTTCTATTCCTGGGCTGAGTCAAGAAGCAAAGAAAAATGCATTTGAAATGAAGGAATATTAAAAATGACTTGGTCCAAATTCAACGTACAGATGAGCATTAGGTATGAAGGATCCTTATTTTTCCATGCTAGTTTTGTGATCCTCAGTTTAGATCTCAACATTATACTGTAAAGAGTGGGCTGCTTAGAAGTGACAGAATGAAATATCACATATACAAAAATTTGGAGACAATATTATCTCTCTGAAGAATATCATACTGGAAATATACCAAAATATGCAAACAAAATACTCTTGTGTGCAAGCAGGTAAATGTATACACATAAGTAACATATGATTTTTATTGCATACAAACCAATAATGTTCTTGAAATCCTAAATAAACAAATTATAATCAATGACAAAACCCAGCCTGCTATATTAGGTCTTTGTGCATTTACAGAGTTGGAGGAAAGCTTGACATTTCAATAGGCATTGCATATACAGTTGATAGAGCACTTGAAAAAGGCAGCTCTAAATTATTTCTTATCACGGCCTAAATAGACCATTTAGATTTTATCTGGAGAAGAGAATTTCAGTAGTTGCCTTAGATGTGATTACTGAGTTCAAAGAAGAAAACATTTTAACCGGGACACCTTTCCATCTACTTTTGTTTTGGTTAGGGTTATTTATGTTCTTATTAAATCGTCTATTAGTAATCAAGTGAGGAAAGACAGGAGGGTAAACATAATGGAAATTAAAATAGAAAACATTAAGGAAGGTTCCTATATTACTTGTGTTTGGCAGCCTGCAGAATTTGGCTTTAACACTATAGCGAGCCAGGAGAGACTCGTCTCTACAAAATCAGAGGGTCCAGCTGACTTCAGTGGACTCTGTGAGCAGCCACTGAGCCACACATCTTCAATCCTGGAAGGATTCACTCCCAGACATGCAGAAAAAAGGTGAAAATCTGAGGTGAGGGACCACCAGGGACCAGCTCTGGAAAGAAGAAGTGTCACTGCAAATCTCCATTCTGCCACGACTTTGCTCCTGGGCTGGGAGGAGAGAGTTGCAGTTTCAGCGCTTGCTCCTTGTTTTTTTTTGTTTCAGAATTTTTCCACTAACATATTGACCCGTCTTCTGATTTAAAAAGGGCCCTAGTAAATAAGCAATATTTGTAAATGACGGTCCAAGAAAATACATGGTGCCCTTTTGTTTTAGGTAAATCTTATTTTAATACTGGATATTTTGGTGTAGCTTGGCCTTTTTTTTCCAGCATGTCTATCTAATACATAAACAACTTCCTATAGTGAAGCAGCAGCCTTGCTAACAATGGATCATATGGAATATCAATTTAACACCAGTACAAATGATTATATATTTTAGCAGTTTTGCAGGGCTGTTTATCTCTAATCTTTTGTTGTTACATTATGGGACCTAGTGTTACAACAAATCATCTGAATTTGTCTTGCAATGGGAACGATAGCTATCAACCTATCAAAAATTTCTTTACTGAAAGAGTGGTTAAACATTGGAACAGGCTGCCCAGGGAAGTGGTTGAGTCCCCATCCCTGGAAGTGTTTAAAAGACGTGTAGATGAGGTGCTTAGGGACATGGTTTAGTGGGCATGGTGGTGTTGGGTTGACGGTTGGAGTCGATGATCTTAGAGGTCTTTTCCAACCTTAATGATTCTATAACCAGATGCTCATTCGCGCACCAGAGGGTTACTGAGGAATGGGCACAAAAGGTACAACAGCTCGAAGAACCGACTCTGCTCTTAAAGCTAAGGCAAACCATTATGGTGGCAAACTGCTGCAATACTAAGAAATTTTTTTAAAGCTTTAGTGTAAAAAAGATAAAAAGCCACTAAATAATTGTGCTAAATGAGTTCTTGATATAAAAAGTAAAAAAAAATACAAAACCCCCTTAAAATACAGTTTATTGTGACTCTCCCAATTGTCTCTCGCAAATGTTATGATCCCATTTCTCATTATTTACGCTCATTATGGTTCTCAAGAGAGCAGTGAGCAACATGCCATTTTGGAACTGCTATCATCGAGGGCATACATAGTTTAATTATTAAAACAAAGCTGTTGCATAGCATGCTGTAAATGCCACTGCTGCCACTTAGAAACTGATGTGATTTGCATTCCTTTTAATAAATTAGGAATTTAATTGCATTATAAATGTAATCTCTAATTGAAGCACCTTCTCCCAGTGGGCATAACTCAATGATGATTTCACATGAACTACCTAGGAGTAGATGCATGCTGCTGCAGGAGTGGGAGTCTCACTAATAAGCACTTAAACATCAATCTTGAGTATTTTTGCAACTTAATGGATCTTCCCTCAAGATATCTCTTACGAGGATATTTGTTCTGCTGTAGTGTGTTGCCTTTTGCTCTTGTCCTCCACTTGTGGCCATCTGTGTGTGTGCACTTTTTTCTTTGATAGCTTTTATTTTGCATGCCTGGATACCCACTGGTATCTCCATAGTATATAAAGGTGGATGCAAGTTCCCATCCATGGATATTTCATGTCAATGGTGGTGCTGTTTTGTTCTAAACCTATTTAACTGTCTAAATACAGCTCAAATTTTTAATATCTGTAATGTTACTGAAGCTATTAAGTGAGTTCTGATACCTCAGTTTGCTCTGTGTAGTAACTTATGGACCCAATTTAGAAGAGCAGTTCCCTGCTGAAGATGCCATGTAAAACTTCATCATATGCTGAAGTCCTGTATCATTCTGATTGTTAAAGATTTAACAGCTTTAAATATATTTATTTATCTTAGCCTTTTGGCTAAGGTCTAGTCTAAGCAGTTATTTTCTGCTTATCTATAATTTGTTGTTGCTTCAGTAAGGAATTTCATTTTTTGTTTTTGTCTGTAAGTTACTTCATACTGTTTCTGCCCAATTTAACTCCCAAGGTGGCTGAATCGATGCATTCAAATAGCACCTGCCCATATTTCTTATATCTAAAGAGTGTGTGGAATTGGTGAAAATGGAGTATAAATCAATACATTTAACTAATGTTACTGTTTGATTGCAGGTCATTGAGGTGTTAGGCAGGATTAGATAAAAATAATAATCCGTGCTGTGGTTGAGGAGCAGCTTTACAGTTTCTTGCCCTGATTCATGTTTCCAAGACTACCCCGGACTTTCCCTCTGTGTTTGCTACCAGCTCTCCTGTCAGCTTCCACGGGGGGATGAAAACCTGGTGCTCAGACCTGAACAAACAAGGCATGCTTATGACAGTTATGAGTTTTGATCCAATCTGTAACAGCGGTGCAATTCAATTGCTAAAGCAGTGATGGAGGCCCTGAGGAGCAGAAAAAGATGTTAAGAATTGTTCAGAGTTTAGGCAGTTTAAAAGGCTCACTCAGTTGCTCTCAAATAGTACAAGAATTTCAACATCATATTAAAACCTGGAGTCTAGCTACTATAGTAACTTACTCCTGTCAATAGACAGTACCAGGGACCAGAGAGAGGTCCCAGAAAATAAAAGAACAAAAAAAGGCCATTTGTGGATTGCTTACAGTTAAGTTTCTTCCCAAATCTCTTAGAAATTTTTCCTTTTCTAATTCTTCTTTAAAATCTCACTTCATTACTAATCTTTTAAACTCTCACTTCATTACTAATCTAAGTTTTCTGCATGCTTTTGAACGTGGTCTTAGTTCTACCTAACACTGGCTAAATACACAGTGTTGGGGACATATTTCTTTGGCTTTAATTTACTGTCTTTCACCATGCTTCTGGTTCTCATAGTAGGAGAAAGATGATCAGGCATTTGTCATCTAAAAAAGCCTGATATTTAAACTCAATATGATGCAGTTTCCAGGATTAGGACAGATAAGGTAAATAAGAGCTGGGTGACCTTAGAAAAGTCTTATCTCTCAAAGAGAACTTGAACAAGGTCATGTTGAAGAAGGACAAATCATAACCATTTCTGGTTACTCCCTATGTTCTGTAGACAGCATGAGAACCTTCTCAGTTTCTCTGGGAGACGTCCAAAGATTAATTCAACCACTTTTATATATATATATATATAGCTGATAGATTGTAATATTCTTTCCCTCCCAAACCTCTCATTTAGAAAGATGAAGCCTGAATTTCAAATATGAGATAAGCAGCCCATTTAATTAGTTTAGGACTCTCCTATCTGTGGGCGGAAAAATTCTATTTGTTTCTCTGAAGTACGACAGCTCCTTTTCACATAAAGCTGAGAATGCGATGCCATTTATTTTTCTTTCTATAAACTGTGTCACTAAATACGTAGTTAAACTCATTAGCAGAATAAATGAAGAAGTATGGGAATACCATTTCTGGAGGAAAAACTGCACAAAAACAGTCTGGCTACAAAATGTATGTTTGTAAACACTGGATCACATTCTCAACTGCAGACCTTCATTGACTTTGATTAATAAAGATCTGGTCTATTGGTTTTCTCTCAGATAAATATTAACGTACTCTTTCTTTTGTCTCAAAATGGTTCTCCCTGATACCAAATGCAGAAAGGAGGACAGCTGAAGCAAGGCTTTCTGGCTAAGACTTCTAATAGAGGCTACGGTATTTTCAAAAATATTAAAGAATAAAATGTGCATATGGGGTTGCAAAAGAGGGGCAGTTATTTTAATGTGAGGCATCTCACTTCTCCTTTCCTGGGACATGGCATTATCTAAGGCCAGCTCTGCTGTCAATAAATGGAAGGTTTTGAGACTTCATTCTTGCCTGGTAATGTGTGTTTTGTACTTTCAGCAGCATGAGCAATCACTTCTGCAGCTACGCTGAGAAGACAATTAAAAAGAAGAGGGGAACAAGAGGGATCACAAATACTTTTTGGCCAGATTATCTTATTGTCTCTTAGGATTTTGCAATCGTGGGGCCGAGGATTATGCAGTAGCCTTGGGGTAACCAGTAGCAGCCTCTAAACTTCAGGATTATAAAGGTGGTTTTGCTAGAGACGTGGGCAGAGCCTACTGCATGGCTGTGGAGGAGTACAGTAAGGTCTTGCTCACCCCTTATCTGCTACTACTAACTAAGGAAACTTGTCTTGGTCAAATAACCACAGTGAAGCTAGATCAACAGTGAAGGGATTGCTTTTTGGTTGTGCCTACTATAGAGTTTGCTAATTCTCAAAATATTTGTGGTGGCTTTTTCTTGGTGGTCCCTATGGCCGTTCAGCGGAAGGCAAATTTCTCCCCCTCTGCACCACCACCTTGTGTCAGCATTGTAGGTGTTGCTGCCCTAAGCACATTTTTTGTCTGTCAGATATTGCATATCTCCGGCTATCCAAATGAAGTTTTCTGTTAAAGCCCTGAGCTGTTAGAGAACAACATTACAGAATTCAGCACAGCTGTGGGGTCATAGAGTAACGTGCATTTGGAAGACAGACGTGAGCAGCAAGGTAGGAAGCTCCTGATCAATACTGCTGGGAAAAATAAGTGCTCTGTACAACATCTGTGCTGGGAAAGGAGAAACTGTCACTGAATGCTGGGCATGGGAAGCTCAGGGATAGTCATGATACTTCAGGCTGCTGGCAGGATGCCCTCTCTCAGCTCATCTCCACCTAAGGCACACTGCAGGAGTGCCTTGTGTTTTATGTGGAGTAAAAAAAAGACTAAATCTTCATGCTCTGCTTGACTCCCTGTGTCTTTGCTCCATGTGCTTTTGCTATATGACATATGGCTTTATTATGAGACTCACCTTCAGCTTGGGAAGTGTCTTTTCACTGCCTGGGACTTGTTTCACTCCCTCCTGCCATCTGTAACTGTGACAGTTAAAATCGTGTTGGTCTGGATATGTTCGGTGTTCACTGGTGAAAAACCTCAGAGCTGAAGATGGCCAAGCTATTTTATTAGTAAAGGCCAAAGTGAATGTTCATAAGGGAGAGACCAGTTACTGCTTTGCAGAGCAGTCACAGTGGTTTCCTCATGATAATTTTTTTTCCACAAAAAATAAGGATCTTCAAAGTTGCGTGACTCATATTACACCTGATTTCAGTAAAGACTAATTGAATCTACTGTGCCTTTCCTAAAACAGTTTTGATTGACTTCTTTTTGTTCTCCACTTTAATCCAAATGGAAAAAGGCATTTACGTGTGCTAATTAATTTATTTGTGTTAATGAACATCTATTGACCCATCCTTCCATATTGCACTGAAATTTGAGGTGTGCTGCAAATCAGGCATGGTTTAGCATAACAACAAAATAAAAGCATTTGGGGGCTGTGGGTTGGTTATATGTCTACCATAAATAAAGGCACTTAGGAAATTGAAAGCACTGACTTCAGGCTGCTGCTTAGAGGAAAGCCTTCGTTTTCAGCCTGAGATGTGGCTCCGCTGTGTTTGTGGCACTGGCTATTTACAGCCGTTTATACTCATATACAGATTTATAAATAGTTTACAGAAATATTGCTGCAGTTGAACAAAGCAAGCTTTATTTTTTCCAGAAGTGATGGTATGAGCCACTGAAGGCTGGGGGAGTTGTTGATACAATGTCACAAATAAGGTGTGGAGGAAAACCAGCTCTGCCTGGGGCAGGGTGTCATGAGGAGATAGACTTAGGGTCGTCCAGGCAGGACATGGCTTTTAGTTGCCCTTGAGGATCTGTTAGACCAGAGCAGCAGGACAATGACCTCTCCTTGGCTCAGGGGGTCAGAAGAAGGACAACAGAGGTGTGGTTTGGATGTCCTGGGGGGGAAATATTTTTGTTGCGGCTGCTCCCAGTCAGAGGAGCTTCCCCAAAGCCCCTGACACTGGCAGAAGAGCATTTAAGCATGGCTGAGGCAAAATGCCCGAGATGGGTGAAAAGGGCGAGCTTTCCAGGAGCATCCTCAGCTGCCTCTCCCCTCATCTGCCCTTCTGCTGGCCACACAGGGGCTCGGCTCTGACCACTGCTAATGTTTGCCTCAGTCCTTCTGTTTCTCACCCTGGAAACACCTCCACACTGAGCTGGCTGGTCCCACAAGGGAGATAGCTTGGAGGGCTGCAAGAGGGCTTGGCAGGCTCTTCACATCTTTTCTACGTCTCTCTCCCTTATGAACATTCACTTTGGCCTTTACTAATAAAATAGCTTGGCCATCTTCAGCTCTGAGGTTTTTCACCAGTGAACACTGAACGTATCCAGACCAACACGGATAGGTAAATGAAGTGTCCTTGCAGGCCCAGCCAATACATACGTGGGTCTTGTGCAGTTGATGAGAGAGAAAAAAAAAAAGAATAGCAGTTACTGCTGTCAGTTTCCATGGCTTCAAAGGTGATCTTTTCCTTTTTCCTCTTCTCCTGGTGAACCTCAGAGCCTCATCTCTGAGGTTCTTGGGACATTTGTGTTGGTCATTTTTGACCTTTTTTGCCCACATGCCATGGTACCAGGCCACGATAACCCACCCTTGCTCTTGGCAGGTGTCTGCAGTGATCGGATGGAGGCTGTAGCTCGGTGCTGGTACAGGCAGCTTGCCTGCTGGTGGCACGTAACAGTGGGCAGCTATACTGTACCCTTCCTACAAGTATACTTTATGGTTGAAGAGTGAGAAAGATTTGGGGTAGGTGGAAAAGGGGAAGGTGTGAATGGGAAGGAAAGTAGGAGCCATGGAAGGGCCAGAGGTGGGGACCTGCCCATGGAGACGGGCATTATAGTGGTTATTGCCTCCTGATGCTCAGCCATTCTGGCAGGGGAAATACCACAGTGAGAAAAGACAAATGGTGATCTCTGTCAGGATGACAGGCTTGAGAAGAACAGAAAACTCTCAAATGTGGGTGGGTTAGGAGAAGACTCCTTTTTTCCTTCCAACATTAAGCATGTGGGATACTGAGAGAAGAAGGTGAACGGGCGTAGCAGTATAAGCCTGCAAAACCATGCCAGGTGTACAGTAGACTTTAAAAACCAACTGTTCACAACAAAGCCAAACAGTACAAACCAAATGATGCTTGCTAGTGCCCTACACTCTGGGCAAGATTCCAAGCTGGGTGGGAAGTGAGCTGGAAAATTGCCAGGCGAGTACAAAGCACAGGTGTGCCGACATGAACCCTAGTGCTTTACCGTGCAAAGAACTTAGTGGTGTGTCAAACAGGCATAAGGAAGGTGCTGTATTTCACCAGCTGCTGCAAAAAGCTTCGCTCTGTGCACACACACACACTTAAAGGCAGCAACCAATAGTTTCCTTCCACTGCGGCTGACCAGACCTGGTTGCATTTCAAAGCTTTCCACTTTGCGGCAGGATCCTGAAGTGAATTTCCTCCTCTGGCCCTTCTTCCTGGGTTAACTGCCCAGTACAGGGGAACCCGTTGCCCTTTCTGACACAGGGATTCTTGCTTTGTGGTTCTGGTTCCTTTAAAAACTGATTAAAATACTTTGTGGAGGTGGGTTTTCTCAGGTGGAAAGGGCATCTCTATCAGGTAGTCTGGTTAAATCGAGCATCATCGTTTGGGTGAGTCTGCCTGGATGCTCACTTGGGGATGTAAGACAGCAGCTTTTGTTTCCAAATTGCTTTATATTTTGTGGAATTGTTTCCATCTGTGAGGCTTTAAAATAACATCAAATTTAAATGGTGGCATTTTGCATTTATTTTGTCCAAATGTAAACATTTAGGCTGTTAGGCAGCAGAGAGTCAGGCCCAGAATGAAACTTTTTACTTATCTGTTATTGAAGAAAATCCCCCAAGGAAATACAGTCATAATTTAATCTGTTTCTAAAATTTCCATTCTGCCTTTAATCATATTTCTTGAAATACTTCCTCTCTTTCCCCCCAAAAGAGTAAGTTCTTGGCTTTTCTTTTTTTTTTTTCAGTTTCTTCAGTAGAAAAATTGGCAAAAACATTGTGTTCGGATGAATCTGTTGCAGGGAAAGAAATCAGTCAGTTACTACCTCTAGAAATCACATCATGCAAGGCTATCTTATGCATTCAGCTGGCAGAATTTCAAAGTTCTTGTTACCAGGAGTTGCAACATTTCAACCTACCCACTTTCTGGGAATGTCGCTTTTTCCTTGTGCTCTGCAAAGTGGGTGAATGCATTTCTATTTATGTAACAAATTAGAGGATTGCTTGACTATTGATTAGCTAACTTCAGAATCTGCTTTAAGGAGGTAAAATGTGTTATCAGCACTTGAGGTTTAACAGTGTAATTAATAAATGTTTAGGCTTTGCCTAATTTTTGAAATCACCTTATTTGTTTGAATATTTAGTTAATTGCTAAGTTTTTGTTTGTGTAAATTCCGCAGGGAAAATGCTTATTATGCTCAAAATTGTACAAATAGAGCATTACTGACTCTTTTCTGTCCTTAGGAGCAGCTCAAAGCCTTTGACACACCTGCTTTGTAACTTGAAGGCTTGATTGCCATTTAACTTTAATTGCCTTTATTCCCATGTAGCCTTTGGGTCATCCTGCATGAAATTGCTTTCATTTATATTGCTATATTGAAGGATATGGGAAAGAAGGACAAAACTAGCCCACTTCAACTCCATACTTCTGATTTTTCCCAGATTTTTCATATGATGGAAAGTGAGTACATTTGCAGAACATAAACTTGATGCTTAGGAAGCAAATACAGCAAGGGGACTGCTGTATACACGTTCTGTGTATGTTCAAGCCATTTTGGGATTGAATGAGTCAGTTCATAGCCACTGTGGGATTATTTTTTTCATGACTTTCTGCTCAGATAACCATGCACAAGTAAACGGGAATTGTTAGTGATGTTTGAAAAGGTGAGAACTGTTGTCCATGTGTTGGTAGCTACTTGTGCAGGTGTGAGTCCCAACCACCTTATCATAGAAGAAATACTTTCAATTTAAAATTACCCAAAGTTTATTTATGAACTTAAGATCTACTAGAACTTACTGGTTCTCTAGATGAAGGCAGGGCTGTTTCCTAATTAAAATAGAGAGATAATTCTTATCTGTAGAAATACAATAGAAGGGCATGCTTATGTGTCATTAGATCTTCACACTGGAGGAGGTATAGTTGTTCATTGGGTAGTAAACACAGCCAGGGCATATATGCAATATAAGGTGGGCAGGCTGGTTTGGAAAAATAAGTATTATGTAAATTTTGCCCATTAGTTGAGGTGGTTTGGTATTTTCAGCCTGAAAAGATTAGGAGCTAAATTACTACAACAGTGAAGCCTCATTTTACTTACCCAGGTGGCTGGGAAGCAGTTGAATCATGGCTTGGTATGGAGAAGTTAATCTGCTAGAACAGGAGTTTTTATCACTCCCTTCCAAAAAGAGAGATCTGTATCATCATCTCCATCAGGTCTGTTGGAGATGCTATCAAATGACACATGCTAGAGAAGTCATTAGGCTGTTCAAGCTAATATTGGTGCTTGGCTACTGCAGGTTTAATCAGAGAGGCATAATTATATCTTCCATGGGCAGAAGAAAATCTGGGCTCTGAATTTGCATTCTATGTATTTGTATTTATCTCATGCACCTCCTAGTTCTTATTAATGGAGATAAAGGGTTGGAGGTCCAGTGAAGATCCAGTGGGTTGAAAAGTTCAAAAACATTAACTTTCAGCACAGCTTCAAGTACCTCTTTCTAGCTATGTTGAATATATGGTCCCTGGACCTAAAAGATATAGTCTAAAATGACTTCAGTAGTCATTAAACAAAAGTTACCTTCACCTCTATCAATGTAAAAATCTTCTCCACAAGGACATTGGATTAAATACAAGGCACACAGACAGAGGTTGGATCTTTGTGGAGCTTTTTAAGCCCACAAACTAAGGTTGTTGCTAATTCTTCTCTATCAAGGAAAAATGTCAGATGCCCATAAGTCATCTTTACTCCATGAAAGTGCAAGGACAGTGAAAAAGTAAATGAATGCTTTTCAGATACAAAGTATGTTTGCATAGCTGTAGAAATCTGGCAAGCAGATGGCAACACATTGAATTTCAATAGGAAATCAGATCTGCAGAAACACTGTTTGTTACCAGGTTGCTACTGAAGAGACCGATTATGATGACTGACAGGAGTCCCTGTGATGAACCCCTTGCTCAGGCTGGCAAGCAGTTGCTCACGTGAATAGCTGCATTGATTTCAGTGTACTGGCTTTCTCCCCAGTGCAAGGCAAGTGCATAAGCTGGTCCAAATATTCAGTTATAAATCAATGTGCAGGTCAGCAATATTTTCTCTGAGGACTGGCAGATGATAAGATTAAGAGTTTGTCAGTAATTGCATGCATGTGCTTAACCCGTGGTGAGTGAAGGGTAATATGAACAGGCATTGAGCTCTGCTGAGTTTAGTAGTTATCTCAGCAGTTAACAGTTTTGTGCTGTGTTTAGCACAAGCTAAAAACATGCATGTGAAAAGCTACCACAGCCCAGCTGATGCATTGTAAGTCTTTAACCTTTTCTGGGCATGAAAGAGTCTTTTTTACAGGAAAATCCCATCTGTAGAAAGCGGGGGAATTTCAGGAGGGAAGTCACAGAGCCTGATACAACAAATAGCTTCAGAGTGCGAGGATATCTGAGAAGTGTGTCTGGGATGCAAAAATACATCTAGGAACCTGGAGAAATAATTTTAAGAGCTGTTGGAGAAGAACAGGAGAAAGTCCAAGTGGTTCTGGACATCACAAAGTAGAGCAATGCTATTTTCTCGGTACCTGGGACACATGGCACTGTATGAAAAATCTTGTGTCTTGTGTATTGTCATTGAAGGGCAGAGCACAGCTGAGTCCATCGCTGTGTGCTTCATCAGAAGAGACCATGAGAAAATCATGAAAGTTGTCTATGACCGGTCGCTTGCTTTTAAAGTTCTTGCTAGTTAAATTTAGGGAAGAACTGAGAAGTGCTATTTCTATTAGTCCAGCTAAAGTTTGGTTCTGTCTTTGTTCCAAGTCAATGTTTTTCATACATTCAGGTATTTTTGAACTCCTTTCATGGAGCCTTATGTGAAAGGTAACAGAGAAAAAAATCCATCCATGTGATGGGCTTATGCAAGGGTTCCTCAGGTCCTCCCATTCTGTGAGAGTTTGTGCTTCCACTGGGAAGTATTTAGAGCATGAAGACAGAGAAAATGCAAACCACTTGTGTAAGAGATGGTTATTTTAAAACCTCTGAATGCCATTTAGGCCTTGGAGATAGTTATTATGCAGTGAATTCTCAAAATACTTTTGGAGGAGGGTCAAGGAGAGCATCTGCAGGAAACAAAAATGTTGGTCTGAGATGCCATGGATCTTTTCACAACCCTATATTTTGCCATTTCCTCTAGGTTGTATTTTTCTTTGTCCCTTGTTTCTTAGGAAGATCTTGGCTATTTCTGGGACTCCTACACTCAGTGATGTTCCAGTCATAGTTTATTGCAGGTGATTCATTCTTTGGGGAGACATGCATACACTGCTTTGCAGACATGGACCCTGGCGCAATTCTGCAAAACAGCTAAGGTACAGCTTCCACAGGTGAATGCACAGTAAGGAATGGGAGGGGAAGGGAGGAGGAGGAGGTTAACAAATAAAGTGAGATAAAACTTCTGAAACACTTTAAAATAATGTTTTGGAGATAACCTCAGGCCTCCAGCAATCCCTCATATACCTTCAGAGTTGTATAGTTCTTTCTCTCAACTCTTATTTTTGGGATGTGACTCCTCCTTAGTCTCAAGGATCATTTCAGGATTTGACAAAGCAAAATGATGATAGTTATGATCAAACTTCTTTACATTCTTGCTAGAATTTCATGAAATCACAGGACTTTTGTGTTGGCTTTTAAAAATAGATTGGACTTTTTTTCCCAGTTTCCATTTTCAGTAAGGTAATGGTGTGTGCATGCATGTGTGTGTACATTTGTGTTCTCCATTCATGCTCCTTATGTGAAAGGTATTAATTTCATTAACAGTGATTGCTTTCCAGAAAGAAGACCTATGTCACCTCTTGGTTTTTATCCAATATCGTGATGACAAATTGTTGTTGGGACTTTCTTTTAAGACCACAGCATGATCCAAAACCTGATTCCATAAATAAATAAATTGTATCCTTTCTGAAGAAAACTGAGCTATGAGTCTAAGGAAGTAAATTATGTGGCTTTACTTACTGGCTTCCACAGTTTGTGCCACAATATCCTTATTTCATAACAGAAGCAAGATATTCTATGATTAAAAATTAATTAGAAGTGGAGATTCTGATAAAAATAATTTAGGATTTGTACTTTGCCAATAAAATGCAACAAATTAAACTCTGAAGTAGGAAGAATAGCAGTGGATGTGGAAGAAAGGTAAGTTTGCATGTTTGGCATTATCACTGATATGACAGCATAGTCTTAATTCCCTAAACTCAGGCATACATGAAATGGAGATAAAAATAGATATTTTTTTTTTCTGGCTTTGAATCATGGGAATATGTTGTACTTACACTTCACTGCTAATATTTTCCACTGAAGGCCAATGTAACCATTAAGACTCACAATTGTCAGCCTTTATAAGCAAACTGCCAGTCAGTATAAGGATTGGAGCCACTTTTTAAGGGATGTCAGTTGCTTGCCTCGCTTGAGTGCAATAGAAGTGAAGATATGTCCTGGAGTTGGCACCCATGATTGTCCCTAGATCCTGTTAATGATAGCAAATCTCACCAATCTCCTGCTGTCAAACATTTCAAATTTGGAAGCCTGAAACTAGGCGTGTAATTCCAAAGTCATGAGCTCTGCAACTGCGGACAAGAATCAACAGTGTCAATACGATAGCCACAGCTGATAGAGTTGATTGATGGGATTGCCTTGGATCCAGCTGTCCCTATTAAAAAAGACATTATTAAAGAATATGGGCTGACAAAATGCATACTAATTTAAGCTTCCCAGAAAGTCATTGTGTGCACTGTGGGGGAAATTCAGTGCGCTACAATAGATCTGCAAATCTCTACCTACCTTCCTGGCTCCTGTGTCTAGCACTGTACTGGTCTTCTGTATTGCAGCAAATATTTCAATTTATCTTTTTTCCTGTGTGTTTCCCAGTGCTTTCACAGCTACATCCAGCCTTATGTCATTGCACAGGGGTAGAAGGGCTGACTGCTGCACTCCTGGTCTCACAGGAAAGGATTTCTGAGCAAATCATGCCACAGGCAGAAATACACCTCTTCTGCACTTGCTGCTTCTGCAGAGCATATTGCAAAGCCTGCATGGAGTCATGTAAGTGCAATGCAAAGTTGTGTGACCTTGTGTTTCGATCCTCATTTATCAGAAAAAAAATGAAATGGAGAAGAACTTTAATACGATAGAAATGGTTTCAGTTTTGTAGCAAAAGGAGAAAATTCACATGGGAAGATCCAAGTTCAAATTAATTTAAATCTGATCATGAAAGACTGATGGAGGGCATCTGGTCAGAAAGGCAGTTCATTACCTGACTATTCACAGCATGCCGTTCGCACAGGTGGTCCAAGTGAAAGGCATGGCAGAATCCACCATTTTATTTTCATGTTCATTTTGACAAAAATCACTGGAAATTACCCTCGTAGGTCTGATAGGATTCCTGTGGCTAGTAAAAGCGGGAACAATTCAATATTATAAAGTATTTATAAGTCCCTAAGGCACATTTACAGATGTCCTTGGCAACATCAATTTCCAGCCTGTTAATAGCTTTAAAAGCTAAAAGCAGAACTGTAGACCTTTACTAGGCACCAAAAGCAGCAAATGCTGACAGACAAGTAGTGAGTAGGCAGATCCCTCTCTGCCCACCTTTGATAACAATCAAGTTGCTGTATTGTGCATTAGCTTCAGGGAATGGATTAGCCCTTTTGGCAGCCCGCTATAAAGCACTTTGCAGTAATCTCATTTTGAGATCTCAAAGGCATGAATCATCCAGGTCAAGTTTAAATCTCGCTTTGAGGGCCAGATTCCTATCTTGCTTATGCCACAATGACTATAGCGCTATTGCGTTAGAGCCAATGTTGTTACACAGCCGTGTAGCATCAGTATGCAGGTAATCAGAATTGGGCCCTAAGAGTGAAAAATTGGCATACTAGTAAAAATTAGTTGAGGTAGGAAGTATGGGTTGCTATATATAACAGTAAAGAACTAACTACTTCTAACATTGAATGAGGAGCTTTCTTACAATAAAGACAAGGGAATGGTCCAATTTCAACTAAATATTTAAGGTCCTTACTGGTTAGGTTCCTACTTCTCCACTGAGTTCACTGGACCTCTTCTATGTCCAAATTATAAGCATTTCGCAGGCAGACATGAATATTTGAACACATGCATTCTCCCATCACATAAATACATGCCCATCTGGCTTGGGATGAGGTCTCTTACTTCTGGCCACTTCTTGTTAGTACATGAAAGAGGTGGCAGACAGTGGGCTGCTAGATGACTTTATCCAGCCCATGCCCCTCTCTCCACTCACATCTGAGAGTCCCCAGAAAAAGAGGGCTAAAGTGATGCTGGGTGTGGGGAGCTGTTCTTGGGGCTGTATTGGCCTTGTAGGCAGTATCTTTGGCATTTTCCCTGTTTGATCAATTCTGAGCCTACTGACTTCAGTGTGAGTATGCTGCAGGCTGCATCCTCAGAAGGAGTCATATGTTTTTCAGCTTCATATCATTTAAACAAGGTATATACCACCGAGCTTTTTCTCAGTCATGAATATCTAGGGGTGAAAGACCTAAATACTCTAGCCTCCTCAGACCTGCTCTTATTAATAGCTCTCAGGGCACATATTTATACATTTTTTGAAGCAACTGACCCTGCAGCCTCTCTCCCTTCTCATCCTCACCTTTCCATTTAAATTGCTTGCATATTTTCTCATTTGTAAGTTCCTGGCAAGCAAAGCAGATTTATTCCACTGGAGGAGAATTCAAGGGGTGGGTCCAGTGCTAATGCAAGAAGTTGCTGAAGAGTTGCACACAGCTTTTCCTCTGCAAACTGCTCACTCAACCTGTCCACCCTTTTCTGAAGGTTTGCTTTGGAAATAACATGCTTAAAAGCTGCCTGGATCTCAAAAGCTTCAAATGCAGAGGATGTAAACAGTGTCCAAAAATCTGAAATGGAGCAAGATGCTGCTCTGTCCAGTGACCTGGAATAAGAGCAATGTGGCTCAGAGGAGCTTGCAGGGGTCAGGTAGTCCATGCCCTGCCTTGTAGCAAGCTCAGCTCTTCCTAGACCATTAGTGACAAAAGTGAGTCTGCCCTGTTCTTAAAAAATCTCCTGTGGGGGAGATTCTGCTACGTCTTGAAGCAAACTGTTCTGGTACATACTTGTCATCAGCTGCCTATTGATATGTAAGAGCCCTGAGAAGTTGGACAGGTCTGAACCTAGGATCCCCTACTTGGTTATTCTCTTGTGATAAAGATGGTTTTGAGATGCACTAGAATATTCATTTTTGAAGGTTTATGGGGTGGAGAAGACGGGAGATCTTGCTTCACATGTCAAGCATATTCTCTGACTTTGAAAGCAAAATTAAGAGTGTCCCCCAGTGATTCTGAGCTCAAAATACTTGCAAACTTATGGAATCTGTAATTTCTGCAACTACCAGTCAAGCTCAGACTTCTAGGATTGTTAGGCATCTGGCTGCACGGCGGGGAGTCTGTCAGCCTTGTGAAATGCATCTTCTAGATTCTGCCACGGGCAGTGCAGGCAAGGTGGTGGAAGGGCAGGCACGTTTCCCTTGGAAGGCTAAATTAAACCAGTGTGTCCCTGCTAAATATGCAAATTATTGAATTGGCATTTTCCTGTAGGAGGGGGAAAAAGTCAGGTTAAAAATTGCTAACTAGCCTTTTAGAAAACTACCCTTCCACCATGTGTTTATCAAATACCACTCAGATAGTTTTAGAGACATTTTTGCATGGATTTGCTGGGTCACAGTACAGATGCAAAATTCTTTTACATCATTCTACAAGATCATTTCTGTTTGTGTTTTCTTGTTGCAGGCCTCTATATGGACAGACTCCTACTTCAGCTTGAAAGATTGCCAGACAAGAGCCTTTCTGCATGTGGGTTTTTTAGGAAGTGATCTAATAAATGGAGGGAAAATACTGAACTTTTTGTACGTGTGTGCAGTTTTGTGATAGTGTATCCCTTATTGCCTGCAATGTAATCAGCCTTCATTATGATTAATACTGCGCTGCCGATGAAACAAACTGCCTGCACACAGACATTCAGGGGAACAGCTCATTGAGTGGGTTCACAGCTCTGGGGTTCACTTTCCAAGAACTTCAAAAAAGTAGTTAGGCCTTTTTAGTTTGTCTGTTTTGCAGCCAGAACACCAATATTTATGATTCTGCACATTCTTTGATCCTTCTGTTAAGTCTTCATACTGGCTGACAATGTTTTTGCAAACGTTAAAAAGAGACCTCAGCTATAGCAAGAGCTTTTGGCTTTGGAAATAAACACTGCTGCTTCTCAGCTGCAAATAGTGCTGCCACTCAGCTGCCATTCAAGCTCAGGGTTATGAGGAGTGTTTGCAGAAAAATGCCCACTGAATGCAAGAGCTCTTTCTTTTCTGCTTACACTTTGTTCCCTCTCACAACATTGGAATTTAAATGCTTCAATCAGTAACCAGGTTCTTCTTTGTTTTGCTGGAAAATGTTCTTCCCCCCAGAAGCCTACAACATCTACAAAACCATAAGTGGTTTCTTCACAAAAGATGGGAGGCAAAGGTATTTTGTCTGATGATTTGGCAAGAGGAAGCGCAAACGAATGCTGCTCAATTGCACAAAAGGTATTGAATGGGAAGGCAGGATGCATCTTAGCAGAGTGCAGACAACTCAGGATGGGGACAGGACTCCCTTTACTATGCAATTGTTACGAGATGTTGCCTCTCCACAGCAGTGGAAAGGGACAGAGATACAGGCGTGCTATCTTTCATCCTCACTACCTTTATCCTCAGCACTAGAAAACATTCCATTAAAATATACACATACACAAGTCCTTCAGCAAAGGAAGTCTATTTGTAATGGGGTTCATTTATTTAAGACCTCTTTTAAGTAATTCAGCTCCTTTCTGGAGCTTAGTGAGGGTCTCTACTCCAGCATCTCACATAACACCAGCAAGGAGTATCTGGGTGATGGTTTTTGGCTGTTTGTACGAAAGCTTGTCTCCATGAATGGAGCAGAGAAGCAAAAGGAGCAGGACAAAATACTGGGAAGGTAAGAACAAGAAAAGGTCAAGAAGAACCAGTATGGGTAGACCAGGAAGCTGCTTGCAAGCACTCGGGGTAGGTTTCAGGCCCCAGCTAAATCACTGGCATATGGATGTCTCTGTATGAACTTGGTGTTTAAAAGACTATTAAAGTTAATGGAGGTGAGAGGGCTGTGCAGCTGACCAGACACAAGGCAGGTGGGTCTCTGCGCCATCTCACGTTAGTTGAATTCTTGCCATGTATCTTCCCATTCTCCTTTTCCTCCTCTTCTCCTTCTCAGTTTTCATTTGATATAGTTTAATAAGTACATTGCTGAAATGATTGGAGGCTTACAAAGACAACTACCACCATCAGTTGATCATATAGCCACATAACCAACCTTTAAAAGTTTGCAGACTATGTGTCCTCTTCTAGTTACAATCTGTGGGTCACATTGTAAGGCAAAGATATTTTCCATACACAGCACTCTACGTTCACTGAAAAATTTTGCTTTTCACCAGCCTGTTTGCTTAGTCGCTTGTAACAGCATGTACACTGGTATTTTGCAAGTTTGTAGATCACCTTTCGATGTGGACCATAATGAGAAACACCGCTGTACTGACAGCTTAGGCATTTACGTTGTGGAGAATGGATCCACTCAGTACTTAAAATTAGGCTTATATTAGGTGAATACTTGCTTTGCTTACCAGAAATACAGTGCTATAGAGTCCTGGAAGATACATCCCTCACCAGGAAATGCTCTCAAAGTAATTGCAACAGCCTTTTATGTATCCCGAGATTGTTATGTTTCCTCTCGGTCTTCTCTAAGCTAAACAACCGCATTTCTTTCAACTGCCCCTGACGAGCCATGTTTCCTCGGGCTCTGATTATCCTTGTCGCTCTCTTATTGACACGCCAATTGCTCCTGTCTTTCTGTAGTTATGGTATTCCAGACGAGAGTCAGGATTCCCGCTGAGGCCATGCCAGAGCTGGAAGGAAGGTGAGGATTGCTTCACATCTTGCATAAAACCCACCTGCCTCTACATGCCAGAAGGAGGTAGGTAGACACAGTGCAGCTGTGTGACACTGTAAACTGGTTCAATTTGCAGGTCTGACCCTCTTCTCCAAAACTTAATGTTTATCAGGTTCTTTCCCATCTTCTATTTGTGCAGCAGATTATTCCTACCTTTTCACCTGTCCTTGCTGAATTGCATCCTATTATTTCAGACTGCTACTCCAGACAACGAAGATATTTCTTTCCTTTTAATTCTACATCTAGAAAGCTCGCAACTCACATTAAACTTCAGATTGTATACAAATTTCATAAAGAGCACTCCCCACTCTCATATGAGTCATTAATGGAAATACTGAGAAATGCCAGAAGCAAGCTGGATTTTTGCAGAAAGCCACAGGACATCCTTCTAGTTTGATGGTGAACACTGATAATTTTTGGCATAAGGTTTTCAGGCAATTGTATATAGCTTATAACAGTTTCAACTAGGGCAGTAATTTAGAAAACACAGTATAAGTACCTCCAGTAGAGCATTCAAGCTACTTTAAAAACCTTACTGTTACACAGCAAAATGCCTCCTTTTTACCTGAATGCTGCCCAGCAGACAGTCAGGGACTTTTTACCATTACTGGCAGTAGTAGCTTAGGAAACCAAGCCTGGTTCCAACCTCATATACAAGACATTCCTCTATCTGGTTTGAAAAAATGTTAGATTAGTAGGCTTTTCATGGTGTTTTAAGTAAAAATACAGCACATCACATCCATTTCCTTCAAGTGTTTTGGATCCATTGTAGAATAAAATGCATTATTCAACATCAATTGGCCTTGAGAAATTCATGTTGCTGCCACTGGCTTTTTAGGGGCTTGTAAATTAGTATTTTTGTTGCAGTATTTCAAGGAGTATTGGAGTCAGGCTGTCTAGACTACACTTCTGAAACTTTGGACTTCCTACTCCAGCCTTTTTTTTTTTAAATAGATATGCCACATGCTCTTTCCAAGGTTTCTGTTTTCACCTGTCCCACATAATTCTCAAAGCCAATACTTGTGAACTGCCTGAGATCGCATCACTCTGTTCCCCATGCGCATCAGCATGAGTTCCACCGGGTCAGCCTGAGCCAGAAAATGCCATTTATAGAAGTGTAGTATAATTTAGGTTACAAATAACTTCTGGAGGTCATCTATTGCAATCCCTGCTCACAGGGCCAACTTGAACTTATCTAAGCATTTTCTGTTTTTTTCTTCCATGTCTTTTTTCCTCTCTTATTCAAGCTTAAGTTCTCTCCATTTTATTTCTAAGGTTAATTGTTGTAGCTATTTGATTACTATTAAAGTCCAGAGAAGACTAAACAAAACAGAAGATAACACCAGAAAGCTGTTTATTAGCTTTCTCGTCTCACACAGTGCTGAACCAGGTCCTTTTGTCTTCTTCTGAAGAATGATTTTGTTGAATATTTCCTTGTTTCTGTCTGTATATTTGTCAAAGCAAAAATGAACTACCTTTTGGGCATCTTGCCTCCTCATAATCCAGTAACTATCTCAGGCTTCTCCTGAATAACTTGAATTAGCAAAATAGTCTTTTCAAGACATTCCAAGAGTAAAAGTACTTAGAGGTGCAACTGAACTATTCAAAGTCTTTTTCTTCACAACAGTGGTTCCTATTTCACTGTATATTTGTTTCTCAATGGAGCAATTATTAAACAATTCACATTCTTTTCAATGCAAAGATATCTGCTCCTTTCCTTACATACTTCATCAGGAACCTTACTGCTTACTGCTGATTTTGCCCTTTCTACATTGTTACTCAATGTAGTCCTCAAAAATGTGTCAAGAATGTGCCTCTTAGAAAAAGTCTGACCATAAAACTCAAGTCACTTTTAACTAGGGCAGCTTTAAAAATAGAAATACATTCCAATATTTATCTAGATTTGTTTTCATTGCACTGCTAGATTTTAATCTGTCTAAATCTACAGTGTTAAGGTCATTTTCCCAGAATTACTCAAAACAAGAGATGCCTGTCTTTCATCGGACAAGAGTTATTTCCAGGCCTATCACTTTTGACACAGACAGTATAACAAATCTTATTCCTATTAACCTCTTGAATATGGTAGAAAAGCATGTTACAGTGTAGGCTTTGGAAGCTCTTCTTCAGGTTTGATCTCTTTCAGAAATAAATCAATATAATTTCTAATGATTTGATTTTGAATGGGGTCTCTGGGCATTAACTTTATAAATGAAATGTATTATCACTAGCATTGATTTTTGCCTGGGAAAGAAGGCTGGCACACAATTTGAACTGCTCTGGGTGTCTTCTGGGAATAGCATCATTCTGACCTGACAGCAGCTGATACACACACCCGGAAGAGAGGAACTATTTAATGCTGCTGCTTGCATGGAAGCTGAGCCAGCTACCACGAGCGACTGGCAAAAGTCTCAGAGCTGGATTTTAAAGGAATTTAGGTGTCTAAGTGTTCGTGCAAATGCTGTTCTTTATTTGGTTGTGGTTTCTAAAACCCAAAGAATATGTCTACAATAATCAATGTGATGTCCAAGTGAGTTTGAAGTAAACTAGCGTGCAAAGATAGCAATTTGAGTCCTGAAGCAGTAGAGTTAGAATTGCATTATACTGGACTAATTAATACTACTTCTTGACAAGGCAGTTGCCTTGGAATGGGGCTTTGCTGACAGGGTTGTGGCTGCTGGAGCTGTAGACAGCTGGTTGAGTGCTGGGCTGAGTGCTCCGCTCTGCTGTACTGCCCAACATGAATTCATTGAGTCAGTGGGATCAACTCATGATCACAGATGCCAGTAGCATCCCGGCTTGTATCAGAAATAGTGTGGCCAGCAGGAGTAGGGAAGTGATCATCCCCCTGTACTCGGCACTGGTGAGGCCGCACCTCGAATACTGTGTTCAGTTTTGGGCCCCTCATTACAACAAAGACATTGAGGTGCTGGGAGTGTGTCCAAAGAACAACGAAGCTGGTGAAGGGTCTGGAGAACAAGTCCTATGAGGAGTGGCTGAGGGAACTGGGGTTGTTTAGCCTGGAGAAAAGGAGGCTGAAGGGAGACCTTATCACTCTCTACAACTATCTGAAAGGAGGTTGTAGCGAGGTGGGTGTCAGTCTCTTCTCCCAAGTAAC
>NW_008795948.1:881397-891326 GCF_000699145.1 Aptenodytes forsteri
CAGGGAAGTGCTTGAGTCACCATCCCTGGAGGTATTTAAAAGACATGTAGATGTGGTGCTTAGGGGCATGGTTCAGTGGTGGACTTGGCAGTGCTAGGTTAACGGTTGGACTTGATGATGATCTTAGTCTTTTCCAACCTAAATGATTCTATGGTTCTATTCTATGATTCTATGATATTTCAGTTTTTGAGAGCTGGAGACTTACAACTTAGCTCTTGAAGAAAGTTCATAGTTGCTTTCTGTTTTTGTCAAGTGAAGCTTAACTTGTGGCTAAACACTTCTTTAAAAGATGTTGCTTCTTGGGAAGTCTTATTAAAAAATTAAAAACCTGAATTAGGACTTCATACACTTCTGAAATATTGAATGTTTGTAAGTACATAAAAGAGCACCACCTGTTCAGGAGATGTGGCATGTTAGTGTGCTTCAACTATCTCTTACTTCAGCATAGTCATGTGTTCAGAGATACATTTTCATGTCTCACAAAAAAATACATTTTCATTTAAACAAATCACTTTCTGTTACATGGGCATTCAAAGTAATTTACCTGTACATCTGTAAAGCAAATACAATAAATACATTTGTCTTGTAATTGGATTCAGCTCTACAGAATAATTTTTTCTTTGCAGCTAAGTGAAAATATGAAAGATTACTAAAAATGAATGTTGCAATATTGCATTGTGTTGAATTCATTCAATTCAATTTTCTAAAGGAAAATATTGAGACATCGGTATCCAACTCCATGCCTTGGAGTGCCATCTAGTCATGTATAGGATCATCTTTTTTTCATGTAAAAAATGAAAATGCAGCTACATTCAGATCTTAATAATTATTCATAAAACTACTCTTTTTCCTTTTCTTTCTTCTTTCTTCTTTTTCCTTCTTACCTCTTTCTTCCTTCACCCTTCTCCTCTCTTCTCCCTTCTTTCTCGTCTCTTTTTTTCTAAAACAGAAAGTAAGCGGGAACCTGTTGACTGCTAGTAAAGCATGGAATAAAGGGAAGCAAAATCACAGAAAATGTCATTTTCAAATGGTCATGTATGTCAAAGACCAACAGGGAAGACTTCTGCTAGGAAAGCACACCACAGAGGCAGAAGAGTGAGTGGGTGGCTCTAAAGCACCCTGGAGATGCAATGATGACACTTTACATGTGAAATACATGCACAAAATGCTGTGTGGATTTAAACAAGTAAAAGCTCGTGTATTTGTTCTATATTGCATGGCTGTTTTCCCCCTACTTACTCACTGCTTCCTAGCAGTCAATTTTTTGACTACAAGGCTTCAGCTACTGCAATTTTAAATGTTAGTACAAGCATCAGAGAAAGTTACATGAACAAAAATTTCTTAAATCACTAAACCCCAACATTTCATTAGTGTCAAAGAAAGCTCAATTACATACATCCATAGCTGAGTGATCATACCTGAATGCACAATCATGATCATGCTTGTGCAATGCGCACTCAATGAAACTGTGCATGCAAATGAAATCCAGTATTTTACTCAAAACTTTGCAAATCATATCAATTGATTGCAGGTCATCCCCACTATTTATGACAATATAGTCCATTTTTTAAAAAGTAACTGTAACAATCTTAAGGCTTCAGGAACTAAGTTGGAGTGCAATGCTTTGTCAAACATGCCATTAGAGAAATCAAGGTTGACTCTTTGCCCAAAAATCTTACAAACTGTATTGTGGCTCCTGCAAAGAAAGTATTGGCTCTATCGGATATCTCCACTATGAGGAAAGTGGGCCAATTTCTGCAGTTGAAGAAGCCTTTTAAAAAGCCCCTTAAAAATGAGGCCCAATTATTCAGCTACTAAATAGGAGCAACACCCACACCCACTGATTTTGAAGAGTGCTGCTCATATTGTACAGTTGGAGAAGAAAGTGTAATGATTAAAATAAAAAGAAATAAATTAGCTTTTTTTGTCTAATAGTACTAGAGCACCAATTGGTGCCCATGTGTGAGAGTACAATAATGCAAACATTTAAACTATTCAACTAACTATTCAACCTAACTTTTAATACATTTCAGTGTTTGATTTCAGATTTCAGCTTTATACCTTATGAAGCCATGCCTCAGGTTTCTTCCAGCTGGTAATGAAGTTTTGGAGGAAGATGAATCTAGGTCTGTGATTGCAGCTTCTGCTTTCGAAAATATAGTAGCTTTCTGCCTTGGAATAAGGCAAAGGTGCACAGTATCTGCACAAGTATTTCCAACTTTTTTCTTTAAGAAAATCTTGTCTGTTTTCAGAAGTCAGATTTTAGTTATAGAATATGATTCCTGATCTGTGTGAAATGTTTCCTATTTTTGCATGTCCATGTAGTTGTGATGTAGATTGTGTATGTTACCATTCAGGGAATATACCCATCCCTATTCAACAAAGAATGGACAGCTCTTTTTTTTTCCCCCCAGAAGTACTAGGCTTTTCATTATTGTTTTGATTTGGGTATTAGTCCTAAAGCCTTTTCCTGGCCAAGATTCTCCTGGGTTTCAAATCCACTGTTGGATTGCTGAGATACTTTTTAGTTATTTGTGGAAGAAACTTATTGTTTGAATGTCTTGTCTACAGTCAGCTCTGATTGCTGGCACTAGTGACAGCCTTGATGAGCACTGAGAATGTCTCAGTCTACAGAAAAGCATTTGGAAAAAATTGGCAGACGTGAAAGACATTGTTGTAGTAATATAGAATGGAAGCCAAAAGATTTTTGATTTAAAAAAAAAACAAAACAAACAACTATATTGGACTAGGTACATGAATGTATTTTAAGATAATAGTTTGATAAATACTCTGAAATATGCACTTGTTTGTTCTCCAATATACAAAAAAGATTTCTATGGAAACATTGATATAGGTTATTACAAATGAGATGCTGAAAGATGTCCCAATCAGATAAATTTACCAGGCAGGTAAAGTGTCCATCTACTGCGTAGCTGAGGTTCAATGACATGCTCTCCCATCTACCTCTTGTCTACATAAGCTGTTATTTATGAATAGCTGTTGCCTTTTAAATTAATGAAATTTGTCTTTATCAGAAGCTATCAAGTTTAAACAAGTCCTTGTTAATCACTGAAGCATCAAGCTTTCCACTTAGCAATGTGTAACACTAACTTGGACAGAAATATACACCAGAACAAGATTAAATGTAGCAGGAACAAGTTCAGGTATTTCTGAATCACAGAACATTTTGTATCAGGGATGTTTTAAAACCCACCAATAGCAGGTAAGTGCCTCATTCCCAATGTAGTTTACTTCCTCAGCAGTGTGGCCTGCTAAGCACATTTGCTTTTTACATTAGCTTTTTATAAGAGGTTGCCTCCATTTCAAGGTCTTGCCCTTATCTTCAAGAGACTCCAGGCAGGATTCATCAGACCAGATATAGACTCCTACATCTGAGTGAGTCATCACAGGCTCACTGTACTGTCAGTGAAGAGAAATAGGTGCTTGATGGCAGAAATCTTCTCATCCTGAGGTCAATGCCTAAAATAGCGAAGACAAATCTTACCCAGCAGTGCTTATTTCTTTCTGTGGACTATATTTGAGTAAGATGAATTCCACCCGCGCACAATTGAACTCTCTGCAGCAAAGGGAAAAAGTGGTTTGCTGACTCTAAACACCAGCTGGATTATTACAGAAGACACTCTACTGCAAATATTTCTCCTGCTGGGACTGACTGAGTGAACAGACAAGTGACATAGATGTTATAAGACCTAATGAATGTTGGAGGAGGTGCTGGCTACAGGGAGAGCTTGATGTGAACATACACACAGCTTGGCAATATAGCAGGAGATAGGAGCCCAAATGCTCTTCCCAATTTGGTAATCTGCCACGCAGCTCTTAATTTATCTGAGTATAAATGTACTTCTGTTCAATGTAAAGACTGTATTTCATAAGTCAGTGACATTGGCTTCCTACTCCTCTTCTGGGAACAATTAAAATATTTCATATTAAATCAGTGCATATGTTGTTCCTGGTTATCTCTGAGATCACTTAGTACTTCATATGAGCTGAAAATAAATGCTTGGGACATTACAACTACAGCTTTCTACAGTGAAAAGTCCTTCTGGGGAGTGAGTATTCTCAAATGAAGACTCTTGTTTTTAGAATTTGGTTTTCTATCAAGTCTAGCAGAGACTGACTTTTGTGGCAATGAAAATGTGCTTACTGATTATTTTTCTCTGTACAGCCTACTGTCACTTGTCAAGAAGAGATGGATGTTTCTAGGTCTCCTCAGAGGAATATTGAAAGACAGTACGTAGGGAATTTCTTTCCTTATCTAAACAACTTCTGGCTGTAAAATAGGATATTACTATTCTTTCCACATGAGCTAGGGGCCTTTGCAAAGTATGCTGCTGTTATGAAAACATGTCTGTCAATTTAATAATTGAGCAGATACCAGCTTTCATTCAGCGGATCAGAAACAATGTACTGATTATCTAACACTATATTGTTTTGCAGACTGATTGAAACACAGTAGTTGACTCCAAGCTTTCTGATTTCTTTCATTATCATTAACATAATTTTCTGTTCAATGTTTTTTTTATAGTAATTGGTGCTTAGGGTTTATTACCATTGTTGTGCAATCTATGCCAATACCAGGAATTCCATGTCTTTTTACCATTACACCAGTCTACCTGGTTTTGGATAAATGATACTCATGAGAATTAGTAGATTGCTAACCGATTATAATGAGGTTTTCAGTGTAAAGTGGTTTAACTGATGCTCTTCTAATTCAAAATGGCAACACTGGAAGTAAATTCCACAGAGTTAAATAAGTTACTTTGACCTGAAATGAGTAAAAGGGAGAGGAGAACTGGGATATTTTGAGGCTACAATGATCTTGCTGAGACAACTGCATGTGATCCACCAATGTTGCCCATGACAGTGATCACCTCACGGTGAGCCGAGTACCTCATTTGACTCACTAGCTAGAGTCAATATTGATTACAGCAGAAACGTAGACACCATGATACCTATATTTAGGCACCCAGATTTAGATATCTACAGTCTGAACTGTCTTCCTTGAGCAGACCAAAAGGTAGTGAAGACTTTGAAGCCTGTTGGGCCATGGCCTGAAACTAATTTTTTCTTTTTCTGCCTTTACTCAGTCCCACTGAGAACACTTATGAGTTTGAATTTATGAAGACGCTTATTCCAAAATTACTGTTTCAGGAATGTGGTGGTTTGAAGATACCATCCTTTACAATGTTGAAGAACATGTCTTTTTATAAGCCTTCACAGCAGACTGTCCTGTAATTCTGGGTATGGTGCCTTTGGAAAGAGAAAGTAAAATACAATGGTCATAATAAATCTACTTTGCTATTTGATAAGAATGTTGCTGCCATGTTGTACCTTGTGTTTCTAAGACAGATATCTTCCTTATTCATTTCTTTCAAGCCTCCCAGTCTTTTCTGTTGGAGGTGCAGGTTGTTAACACTGCAGAAATCATGAAAACATACTTCTGCCATACTTCTGTGGAATAGCCTTCAATGGGGCATTAATTCACTTTGCCAACGGTTGGCTGGAGAGAGGAAAGGCTGGGACATGGTCTGGGGCAAAAAGATTTTACTCCAAGGTCTCCAACCCATATCTCCCCCATAGATAATGGCAAACACCGTTTAATGTTGCAGTATATGGAAAGTAGGATGCATAGCAGCAGTTCAGGATCCTAGGTAACTCAGCATCTACAGTTCTTATTGGTATAGGATGGGCATTTTTTACTTGTTACAGGTAGGATTATCTGACAACTGAAAGCTTGTATAAAAATGTGATTACAAGTTTCAGAAAATGCTACTCCCTCATGAAGGACAGGGACTCAATCTGGAAGACGAACTTCACATCGCAAGGAGGATTTGTAAGAGTGTAGATATGTATGTTAGGCTGGTTTCCATGTCCTAGCTTAAAAGAAAATTCTTATGAATTGTTTTAGAGAAAAATCTAATACAAAATGAAATTAAGTGTGCATATATTCCTCTAGATATACAGCTACCACCTTTTTTAATTAATCTCTTATTAATCCTATCTGTGGTGCAACAGCCGTGCTATAGCCTGTGACTGACTTTCAGGTATGTTTGGAGAAGCCTATGCAGCTGGCAAACATGGAATACATTTTCCAAATATGGGAAACTCCTCCTGTTAGTGAAGGGTGAAAGTACGCTTATGAAAGGATGCCCTAGTAAGTGAAACCCAAATAGCACTTTTATTGCTCAAGTGTGATATAGGTATTGTATCTCAGCCCTCAGACCAGACACACATCTCAGTCTTGCATCCCTTAAGCTAGAGATATTTTTAACTCCTACATTTATAAACTTTCCACTGTGCTTTGACTGGTTGTACTGGCAGGAAAAGATGGAGAGTGATGTGTCAGGCTAAATGGCTGTTATCAGGTATTCCCACAGAGCTTCAAAAATAGCTGGTGAACATGTCTGGTAATTGCCATACTCAATCTCTGGATGGTCCCCTGTCCTTCTGCTGAGCTGCTCTGCTCATTCTTCAATGCACATACGTCCATGGAGATTTGAATCCGTATCTCCTCAACCATCTCCTTCCTCCACACTGGCAAAGACAAAAGTTGCAGTATCATGCTTCTAGATTGCAAACATCAGCCTTGATTGCAAAGTGTCAGACATTCAAAACCTATGAACAGTAGTCCAGCTCCCATTCCTTTTAGTATGGGGTGGTAAATTTTAATTTAAACCTACATTAATTTGTAATAACTGCTGAATCTGTTTTTAAAAAATGTGCTGGCAAGCACTTTTTCTTGCTACTTTCTAGCATAAATATTACAGCTTCTTTTGACCGCCTCTGCTGAGGGGAAGGTACTTAGCTAGATCAAACATATGGACTTAATATTTCAAGGTCCAATGCTAAATCTTACACAGGACATAAACATTAAAAGCATGATTTAAGCAAAATTGAAGCTATGATATCCAGAGTATCTCACTCAGCTGCTGCCAAACCTGCCTGGTTGTAATGCTCTCCAGAAACCTGTAATTCTGCTTGTGTGTGTGCCCAGAACAGCTCTAGCTGAGCCTATGTCCTTCAGAAGGTGTCAATGTAGTACAGGGCAGGAGCACACAGAAAGGCCCAAAGAGCTGCTGAGCAAGCCTAGATGCTTGACGAGCTCCAGTCACTTAACAGTACTGCTCTACCCTTGCTAACCACACTGTCTAAGAAGCAGACTTGATTTGTATGGATGGATTTTTTAAGTTAATACAGCTATGAGGCTTCCCCAGTCTTATCTAGCTTATTCTAAGCCAGTATCTTTGCCCATCAGAGAACTGCAACCTGTAGGCCTACACTGGGATTTTCTTCGCTTGTTCCCAGAGGGGCCTGATCAGCCATGCATAGAACAGAGTCCTTTATGGAGTCTAGTCGCAACAACTTCCCTTAGCAACATGGTCAGTGATGGTGCCCCCTCTTGGACAAAAAAACCTACTCCTTAGAGCAAACCAAGTGGTAAGACTTCACTTCTACTTCTTCCCAAAAGAGGTTCCTAGACTTGCTAGGGTAAGACCAACATTTTTATGGAAGAAAGGCCATTGCACACAAAGTAGTCAGTATTCATTGAAATTTGACTCGCATACATTTCTTGGTCTACCATTTCCTCTTGTAAGCTGTTAGTGGCTTCCTTTTTGGGTTGATGGCCACTTTGAATGCTCTTTTAGAACATCTCATCTCTTCCACATACAGCTCAGAGTTCAGCTACCCAACTTCATGCTCAGGAGCTTCTCTTGTGGGTGCCTTACTCAGTTATTCAGCCAAATTTAGTACTCCCAGCAAAATTAGTGGCTTATAAGATGGTCAATGTTTTGCTTGTGTATAGGAAAGAAAGTTGCATCGCCATGGTGTCTTCACATAAAACTTGCAAGTCCTCTTGCTTGAGAATAACAAGTATATTTTTTTTCTAAATTTCAGTGAGCCCACAAACTTCTGTCAGCTGCATCTCTTCTTATTGCTGAATTTCAATCAAACACATTCTGAGTGCCCAACAATTAAAGCATTAAGTTGAGCTTAATGTCTAATTGGAGAGAATTTTCTCAGCAAGTACAAAGAGGCACTGTCTATTGCCTTCAGTCATGTTAGCTTTCAGTAACAGGGACAGGTAAACTAATCCTTTCTTTCCAGCCAGTCTACTCTGAAAATAGGCCAGGTCCCACTGGGAACAAAAGATGCTCCTAGAAAAGTCTGTAATTAGACAACTTCAACTGCTCTGCACAAATACCTCATTAAAGTTCCACTATGATCAAGTCTGCTGATGCATAAGACAGACATAAATGTCTCAGCTGAATGCTGTATGTTCTTTGATTCATTCTCTGAAGCAAATATTGCATAGACTGTTTATCTCTTCAATCCAAGGAGATAGCTGTTTTTCTTCACTGATAACCCAATCCAATGTCTATTGTAGCTGCCAGAATATTTTCCAACCATTTAGAAGGACCCAATAATTTGGATCAGGCCCCAAGAAAGGCTAATGCAGGGCCTGCAGCATAAACTCCTAGTAGCACTTCATTCATTCATCTCAGATGGAGGCATAGTCTGCAGCTGTGACTAGTCACTGACTCAGAGTCAACGCCGGCTAGATTTTTCTTCTAAGTTTATATCCATACGCTGATGTTAAGTCTGATACTTCAGAAAGTAAGATCAGAATGAATGTCTGATTTAAGGTTAAGCATGAGAGAAAGAGGAATAAACATGTTAATTTTGTTCATTTTTCCTAATTTATTCGCAGTGTTCTGCATTGTCTGCCTTTTTGCAATACAGCTGTCTTCAAGTGAAACTCAAATTATCTCTTGTGAAATGTAGATTGCAGTGTTTAGGACAAAGTGTTTTGCTTGCACTAGGATCTTAATCTTTGACCCTGATTCTTGATTTTGCACTTATTCCCCACCCCACAAAAACCCATCCACTGAAACTAGTCAGGGAAAGGGTCAGAGTTGTGAGGCTTTATTTTGCATAGGAAACAATTCTACATTTTATTTTTAATACAGTTATTTCTACACTGTTTCTAGGCTTTTTCTTCTAGGGATTTACCAAAGAGTTTTGATGATCAAGGCTTGTTTTGAAGCTCTCTGCACTGCAGTTTGCTGTTACAGATCCTGGGGACTGACAGATGCTCTGATCCTTCTTGGTGCAGTGCCAAGAGTGGCAGCAGGTAGTGAACTACACTGCATGCCGCCAGCCCATATGGCATGTCCACACATTAATTAGTTCTCAAGAGTCAGTCCTCCTGAGCCCACCCATTTGTTGCTTTCATTGACTACTGCCTTGTCTCATTAATCAATATGTGCTTCTGCAAACTTCTGGTAAAGCCGGTTAGCAGACCTGTAGCAAGCAAACCTAGAAATATGGTTCTTTGTAGCATTGAAATTCAAAACTGAAAGGTCTGCAAAGCAAGGATGGCTTCCTAACTTTTACAGTTAGCACACTGGAAACTGAACTGCTGGCTTAGAAAATGATCATGAAACATCGATGTGCTGAAACTTGAATAACTGACAGAGAGACTCAGGTCTCTCCTCCCAGACACATTCTCTCTCTCTGTCCTCACTGGTGTTAGTTGGCGCAGATTGAGTTCCTGCCATAATATCTTAATCTGATGTTTAGAAGCATGTCCCTCTTCTCTAGCAAGACTTTGGGAAGAGAGGAACAGTAACTGGTCATTTCACTCTCTCCAGGCAAAAGTAGTGAGAGCTATGAAAAAATATCGATTAGATTTATCAGCTCCTTTTCGGTGACTTTTTCTGCTTTAAATGTATCCAGCATTAACATTGGCACATTGCATCAGGGAAGTGATTGTGCCCCTGTACTTGGCACTGGTGAGGCCGCACCTCGAATACTGTGTTCAGTTTTGGGCCCCTCACTACAAGAAGGACGTCGAGGTGCTGGAGCGTGTCCAGAGAAGGACAACGAGGCTGGTGAAGGGTCTAGAG
>NW_008795948.1:891766-893714 GCF_000699145.1 Aptenodytes forsteri
GAGTCCCCATCCCTGGAGGTATTTAAAAGACGAGTAGATGAGGCGCTTAGGGACATGGTTTAGTGGGCCTGGTGGTGTTGGGTTGACGGTTGGACTCGATGATCTTAGAGGTCTCTTCCAACCTTAATGATTCTATGATTCTATGATTCTATGAACTAGAATGCAATTCCCATTATCTGCCTTAAACTGAAAAGCACCTACCAAAAGTCTTCCAGGTACTTGGTGCTTATATTTTTCTTTATGCTCGTTGATTATTTCAAGACATGTTCCTATCCTTTGGGAATTTCATGCAGCCAAGGTCATCCTTTGCCTTTCACATTAAACTTTTGGCCTAACATGCCCTTGTCCTTTCCAAATCCCTGGGAAGCTCTCTCTCCCTATCTCAAGTTTTGTTATATGTTTCTAAATAAGCAATTCTTAGGCTTGCAAATGTTGATCCTGCCTGCTAGACACTTGGTTTTATATTTACCTGAACTAGATTGCTATTGTTTGCAGGCAGGAGCTTGGTCAAGCCTTGGACACATATTTTATATACAGTAGTAAACAAACAGATGAGATGATAAGCAAATAAGGAATATATGTTTTTTATGACTAGAGCTTCTTTTAGTGCTTGAAAAAAATCCTTTCTCCTCAGCTTCAATCAGTTGCCTAAAATAAGTTTTGAGTACCAGCTGGGATGCTTTAGGCTATCCCACCTAACCTCCAGCTCCAACTCAGCATGCTGACATCTCCTGTAGGTCCTGAGGCTATTCTGCCAGCCCTGTGCAGATCTCCACTCACCGAGAGCATCCTGCATGGCATTGGATGCCTCTGTGAGGGCATGTGACCTGGTACCTTCCAATGTCTCCAAAAGCAATTCTCATGTATTTTCTTTTCTTTTTCTCTGTTTTCATCCCTACACCCTCAATATCATCTCTGCTTTCCTCTAGTCTAATCTTGCTGGTAAGGTGATCATTACTGAGGACTCCCATGCCACAGGAGCCAGCCAGCCTGTGACAGGGGGCTCGGGGAGCACATCTGCAGGATGCACTCTTGCAGAGGGCTGACGAGGAAGAGGTCTTGTCTGACAGCACCTCACTCAAAGGGGGGATACATCTGTCCTACAGTACTGTTCCTGGATAACAGCAGATAGGCATACACCTAGCAGGAGTGTGAGGGGGCTGTAAACATGCTCTCCCTCCCCTCCGAGATCCAACTGCAGCATCACTGCGACGGCAGAGAGAACCCATGGTGCAGCACCACAGTTAGTCTTTGACTCCCTCACCTCAGGAGGTCCCTCACCCGCAGGACTGTCCCTCTCCTGCCTGCAGCACCAGGCTGCAGTGCTGCTCCTGCCATGACACCTTGACTATGGGGTCTGGGGAAAATAATTTGAATTACCATCACTGTTATTAATCACTTAATTTAGATTACTTTTGCTAATGATGCCAGGTTTTATTAATGCTTTCCTGTGTTGGGAAAGTTACGTGGAAGGAATTGGTCACTGTGAGTGCCCTCGTGCTTGGGGTATTGGAAGACAGAGGTTACAGTACTGGATAAAAGGAGGTTGAGTGCTGGTGCCTTGGTTGTGAAGTCTTCCCTCCCCTTTCTGTTCTTAAAGATTGTTTTTATCTTCTTAGAAGAAGACTAAAAGGAGGTGGAGACAAGAGGGGTCCTTTGCCATGTCCTCACAGTTCTGCTGCTAAGTTTTCTTTCCATCAAAACCGATTAATCCACAGTCTTTATTCTTCCTTCATGGACATTACCTTGTGTCCTGGTTTTGGCCGGGATAGAGTTAACTTTCTTCCTAGTAGCTGGTACAGTGCTGTGTTTTAGATTTAGGGTGAGAACAATGTTGGTAACACACCGATGTTTTAGTTGTTGCTAGGTAGTGCTTACACTAGTCAAAGACTTTTCAGCCTCTCATGCCCTGCCAGTGAGAAGCTGGGAGGGGGCACAGCCAGGACAG
>NW_008795948.1:893912-932698 GCF_000699145.1 Aptenodytes forsteri
CCCCTTCCTTTTCTGTCCTATTAAACTGTCTTTATCTCAACCCATGAATTTTACTTTTTCCCCCCCCGATTTTCTCCCCCATCCCACTGGGTTGGGGGGGAGTGAGTGAACAGCTGTGTGCTGTTTAGCTGCCTGCCGGGTTAAATAACAACACCCTGACAAAAGTGCTGGACACCAAAGGCTCTTCAGAGAGTTATTGCACACATCTCTTAAAAATGTATCCATGACAGTTCACTTTGATATTATACCTGTAGACCTGTCTGCTGTGGGATCAAGGTTTGTTTAAATTTCTAAAGCAGAACACCGAGCAGAGAGGTGAGAGTTTGCTCCGGCTACATGCAAAGGATACTCTATCAGTCCATCAGTGTTGTTTCCACATTGTCTGATTGCTGTATCACCATGTGAACAGTGGGTGTGTATTATCTTGAGCACCATGCCATTGTCTCAGCTCTGTTACTTCCAGAGCAGAGCTGGATCATATCCAGTGAGCGTCAGTCCAGGGGAGGTGTACTTCATCGGTACCAGCCACTATCGTCCACCTTTATAGCGGAAGAGATCTGAGACAATTGTTCACATGGAATCTGCTTTGTGTGTAATAATATCTTTGAACCCTAGGTATCTTCTGCACAACTAATATCTGATCTAAGCATGGTGACTGTATACCCGGGTGATAGCAGTGACACTCCCCTGCACAGCAGCTCAGGAAAGGCCACCTCTGGAAAGAAGATGTCTGATGTTTACACAGGTCAGGGAGGTGTTTTCTTCCTCTCTCGGTGCCAGAACGCAAGGTGAGGTGAGAGGGCAGGATGTATGTCCAGAGTAGCCTTGAGCCATTCTGACCCTTGGTTGCAGCTTGACCCCTTGTTCCTGCTGGTGGGAACTAGAGCAGCACTTGAGATATCTGAGCTGAAAATGAGAGCAGGTCTATTAAGCAGCACAGGAACCAGCCCAGTGTACATCTATACTGGTGTTACAGGACCTTCCAGGTATGGAGCCATTTAAAGCCAGTATATTACTCTGTGTACTGCATTTGATCACATCCTTAAATGTTTAGGTTACTTGCTGCTTTAAACCTCTCCCCTCCCCTCCAAATTATGGGCCCAGTATGTAAACCCTCTTATTAAAAAAGGTCTCTCAGATATATAGAAAACCAACCTGTTTACAGCTGGCAGAAATTTTAATACTAGTAAGTTTATAGACCTGATCTCTTTGAGAAACATTTTTCCAGGCTGTGTTGCCTAGAATAATGCAGGCTTACCCTCTGAAGAAAAACATCCCCTCTGACATGAAGATGTATGCTTGTTAAAAATGAACGGAAAATCTTACTCAAGTACAGGAACTTAAGAATTTGTCTCTCAGAGCCATGCATGTGCAATCTCACCAACATGGCACACCCTCATGAGCACTTGCACTTCAGCAAGAAAGGAATGTGCGATGAGATGTCTGCAGCTCAGAGCCCAAGGGGAGCCTGAGACTTGACTTCTGCTCATGCCCAGCCTGATGAACTTACACCTCTGCAGCTGCAGCATAGGCTCTGTGTGGTGTGGTAAGGTGAATATTCATATGATGTATATCATGATGAAAATGTATATCTAATAAAAGTAAAATTGTTATAAGATACAGCTAAAGGAGAAAGTCTTATGGCATTGGGATATAGAATGACCGACATACTTCCATAATCGATTAAAAACCAAGTAAAATCAGGTACAGAGCACAATCTTTTTTTTTTTTGTCACTGCAGATTTCAGCACACGTTACCTTTTTTTCTTAAAAAGAGATGTTTTGCAGGCATAATACAGAATTTCACAGAATGCATTTTGTCATGTACTAATGCTGTATCCACATTCTTGTTTAGCTCTGGGCAATGCTGGTAGACATTTTAAGAGAATGATTAAACCCTAGAGAATTAGTCACATTACCATGAAATTAAAGAATTTTCTGTCTTCACAGTTTCTCTGTCTTCTAGCAAGACCTTTTGCTGGAAGTTAAGGGACATCTCTTCCTGTAGTTCTCAAAGACGTAGCATGGACTCCCTGGAGGTAGAGCTTATGAAACAAAAAAAGCCACAGAGAAGATGATGAGACAGAAAGGGCAAAAGTGGAGCGGAGGAGGGAGGAAACTCACCAGCGAGACCATACATCTGCTCAGCAGGGACAAGTGCATGGTGGAATGAAGCAGGTCTGAAACAGAAAAGAAATAACTGTCAAGGTAGATAATTGTTTTGATGTTTTGCCAAATGAGTGGGTGTTCACAACGGTCTAAGGAGAGTGTAAGTGATTTTGTAGGTGGTCCTAGGAAATGGAAGAGAGCCTGGGGACAGTGGTGAGGGAAGCGGATGTGCAGAAGATTTGGGAATTTATTGCGGTCTGGGTAAACATGCAGAAATCTGAACGTGAACTTGAATCTGCTCAGGCTTCTTAAGGAAAAGCCCCACATGTTACTGTGGTGGACTTGGAAGGAAGTACCTGAATGTTTTTGCAATGTAAAGAGACCAGAACTAAAAGCCAGTTGGGGGATGGAGAAATTCCAGTCCCATGTTGATTTGTCTTAATACATATTTAACCTCACTTGAAAATCTCAAATCCTCATTTCTGCCTTGAGTTTTCTGAACTTCACTTTCAGCTGCCAGCCAGTGAATTATACTGTGCTTTTTGCTGATGCCTTATAGATATTACTAGTGCCATTGCACAGTCTTGGGCAATTTTTTTTGTTTTGGTTTGGTTTGATTTGGTTTTGACACATTAGTCTCAGGCAGTGGAGGTAAGAAAATATTTCCTTCCCCAGTTCATTTGTGTGTGTTTTAGGGGCATTTGGATTTTCTGTTACCCCTAAAAAGCTCTTAAAACACTTTTATATTTCTCAAAGGCAGACAGATCCTTAGTATAAAGTGGGGTGAGGTAGAGAGAAGCTGATTGTTTCGTAACATAACATAACATATCATAACACAAGACAGTAGGTGCTGTAAAAACTGGTGCTAAGGTTGGCCCATTCACACTCTGTTTTGCTTCTACCCCCTACCCCTAAAATCTGCACCTGATATGAAAAACATCATGTGAATTTGAACAAATAAGAGTTCACATCTCACCACACACTATGGTTCATGAACAAAATATAGACCGCAATGTGAAAATGAAAACTCCTAAAATTCTGATTTGATGTGGATAGCTTTTGTACTTCAGGCCAAAGCTTGGCAAGTTGAGTGTATTTATGTGCTGAAAGCCATCTGCTGAAAAAGATTTGATGTTGAACTGTAATTCCAGGTTATTACTGCAAATTCTGCAAAGGAAGTAAGTGGGAATTGACTACTTATTTTTCTGCTAGTCTAGACTAAATAAGAATGACAAGCACTGGGAAAAGAAACATCATTTCAAAGACGGGGCGCTGTCTCATGGGAAAAAAGCAGAAATAATTGATGTCTAAAAGTAAACTACTCATTAGGATGGACATGTGTATTAGAGAACCTGTGGATGAACAACAGCATTGATTTTAGTCAGAATTTTTTTTTCTCATTCTCAGTGTACAAAAGTATCAGCAGTGAACAAAATAGATCTACGCTGAAAACGACACCACAGGCCACCCCCCAGGCAGGATAACTTTATACCCAAATTTTCCTGAGAACTAGACCAAGGCAAGTTGTCAGAGCTATTTTTGTGGTTCCTCAGCTTGTCCTTCCACTGGGACAAGACTGTTCACTGAGGTGAAGGTAGGAATATAATCTTCTTTAGCCAGCCAGCATTGTTTTATTCATTATAAGTTTGGCTGTGTCTCTGGCTATTGCTCTAAGCCTGCCTTGGTTTTTTTTCATGTCCTTTTGTGAAGCCTATGTCTTTGAGCTGTCTGAAGGTGAACATTACTTAATGGGCAGTATGGTTACTGTTCCACTGCAGAGCAAGGCATGCTTATCCAATTAATTAAAGCAAAGAGGGGAGAAATAAGTACATATGTTTACATAAATGTACAGACCGTTTTACTTAATGCTGTGAGGGGTCAGCAGGGCTGGGAGCCAAGGAGGATGCCAGCTGGGCAGGCTGCAGTATTAAAAAAGCAGAGAGAGCAGCTAACCGTAGGCTAGGTCAGGAACCTGAGATCAGTGTTGCCTTACCACAGCAGGCGGCATCAATGAAGGATGCCTACTGAACAACGCTCTCATACTTCCACTGTAGCCTGTGTAAGAAAGGAGTTAAAGCACTTCTTTCATAGACACATAAATTAAACCCCACATAACATGGGATTTAAGCTGATCTTTTTAAGCAGAATCATGTCTATAAACATCTGAATTTAAAAATGGCATACAAGTACTCTCTTTAATGCCTTAGCTGCCTTCCCACTCACGCGTGCATTTTTGAAATCCAGGGGAAGAACTTAATCATGCACCTCAGGCAGTACAGGTACAAATTGGTCCTCTGTATTTTAAAAACTGCCATAAATACATTATGCAGGTGGACGAATAAGCACTCTTACAGAGCCATCATTACTTATTGTGGTTTCCAGGGAGTTTATTTCTGCAAAAAGGTGGCAATTCACTCACCTCACTCTCTCTTGGTCTTTATTTTCAGTAATCATTGGATTCAGACTTATTTTTGAGCTTTTTCTGATTTAGGTGATGAAGCAGCATGTAGATAGCATGTATCACTTTTAATTATTGTTCTGGAACCATTTTTAAGATTGCTTTAAGACTTTAATTTTTAACTCAAAAGGTAGACAGGGTATTAATTCTTTGTGGACAAGATCATCAGATGGGGAAACGTCTTTGTCACTTCCCTAGACTGGTACCACCAGATTCAGCTGTACTTTCTAAGTTATTGTGAGTGAGGGTGGCAGTAAGAGCTCAATTTAACTGAATTTCTGTTTCATAGGAAATTCTGACATTTAGAAACTCATTTTCCTTCTGAAGCAGAATGATTTGCAATGCCGTTGGAAATTCTGAAAAGGTCTGGGCCATTTTAAAAAGCATTATTCCACATTTCTAGGAAATCTTGTATTGCATAGTCAAAATAAAGTCATTTCAATGTCAAAATGTCATTAACTTTTTGGTAATGTTTCTTCTATGCAAATCACTGCTGAAAAGAGTAAACATCCCAGAGTCAGGCTGAGTGGCTTCTCTTTAACTTTCTTTTCTTGTGGTCCCAGTGGAGAGCTGTGGTGTGCTGGAGGATGAGTGAGCATCACAGCAGCTGCTGCTTTTCCCTCCCACAAAAATTTCTAACACAGAGAAATGCTGGCTTTTCCCATGATGATAAGGCACTTTTTATTCCCTGCCACTAGCAGAGAGATGGCACCATAGTGATGCTGTGCCATTGAAGTAGGTGTCACATGGGTTCAAAGATCCTGAGGAGCAGGAGATGACATTGGTGGAGGGGGATGGAAAGCGCAGGCTGCAGCAGCAGGTCCTGGATAGGGAAGATGACAGTGAGAAATGAAGAGACAACCAGTGTAGCATATAGGGATGAGACCTCAAAGGAAAGAAAGGAAGAAAAAGCAGCGTCTGTCAAAAAAAAAAGGAGTTTGGTTGAGGTTAGTTGGGAGTATTTCACTGAAGTGATTGGTAGTTTCCTTCGTTTCAGGGAACTTGAACATCTTTGTTGCTGTGCCACTGCTGCGGAGAAGCTGAATTGCCCAGAATTATTCTCATACCCCAAATGACCGTTGTAAGGAGTTTGCTGTTGTGGTCTCCTACTGAAGCAGCCTCGCCGAGATGTCTGTCCTCTTTCCAAGAATGTGTTAAAACCAGCAGCCTGATTTGGTGTCTCAAAGGAAACGGAGTTCCAGAAATTTTTGTAGAAGTGGGTAACTGGAGAGGAGGAGGGGGCTGGGATCTCGGTCTTTCCCAAGTTCGTGCCTCTTAATTCTGATCAATATTCTCATAACTTCTCATTCTCTTGTCTTTTTCTTCTTCAGCAGCATGACTTTGCAAAGCACATTACCTTTGCCTCCAACTGATATGAAGCCATGCGTGGCAAAGAGCCTTTTAGTGAACAGTTCAAGAAAAGACTGTCAGATAGTCCCATCTTCTGTACCCCTAGGTTGCCTCAGTGTTTGGAGCTAAGCTAGAAGGTGTTGCAAAGCGATTTACAATGGGGGTTGAGAAGACAGAAATTAGAAGCTGGCATACTCTTTGTGATCTCTCTGTATTTGATGTCAGCTGCATGTGTAAAGAGGGTCGTGGCAGAAGAATGGAAGAAATTGGACAACAGCCCAGCTTCTACACATCATGCAAAGCAGAGCTGCTGCACTACACCTCCAGGTACATGGGGGACCGGACATGTCTGACCATTCTCTAAATCTACCTCTGTCTATGGTGATAGCTCCTCTTTTACTGACTTTCTGCCTCCAGTAATAACAAAACTTGTTCCTGTGCTTGAAACCATTGAAGTCTTTCTTACTAGCCCCGGTTTAGCTAGACTTTTTTTGCAGGCATATTGCCTTCCACAGTCAGTCCTTCTGTCCACATCTGCTTCTAACTACAGAGAGTGGGCTGGCTTCTTGTTCTGGGTTTGAAAATGTTTTAGCTTGTAACCTGCTTTTTCCATCTTAGACTTATATACCTTACCCTAGTATTAGGTCTTAAACTCTTCTGATGTCAGCCATTAGCACCTTCCAGCACAGCATCCTCCATGGACACTTGTTCTCTTGTTTCCTCTAGTCATCTTTAAATAAGCATGGCTGATAATGATAGGTGAAAGTGCATTTTTGCCTTGTTGCCAGTTCACCTGTCCACAAAAAATTTCACATCTTTTTTTCAGCATTTTTTCAATCTACCGTCAAAAATGACTCTTTAATATTTTAGAATTAACCCAAGCATATCTCACATTGTAATCCACTTATCTTGCCATTCTTCTTTATATATTTCTTTTTTTCTGGTTTACCTTAATCCTACAAAATTTTGAAGTTTTCTTCTTCCTCTTCTTATGCAACTTTTAGTACTGTCATGTCAGGCTCCTGTCATGAAAACCGGTAATGAAAGTACTGCTTTTTTTAAAAAAAACCCTTCATTCATTAATCATGGTGACATCTCATATTAACTAGTTAATGTATAAAGGACTTTGGGCATTTATGAATCTGTCATTTCAGAAGAACTAAAATGAAGCAATAGTATTTCAGGCAACCAAAGAAAAATTCACCAAGGGCAAATTTAACGTTATGCAACTGTTCCAAAAATACTCATTCTATACGCAGAACAATACACTTTTTAAAAGTAAAAATCAAAACACACCAGAGAATTTACATATGAAAGCCTGGCTGCTTTCTAGGCAGAATGTCAGTTCTGTATTGAATCCTTATCTTTCTGAGGGCCTCTTCCTTGCAGTTAAAAAGCCCTTTGAACAAAATAGGAAAACACACTTGCTAAATTTCTCAGGTGTTTTTTAAGGTAGTATACATAGCTACTTGCTAGTGATCACTTTATAGGAAAGCAATATATCATGTGAATGACTATAATATTTTTATAAAACTCTTACTGCCTCATGCCTTACCCAACAAGTAGTCCCACAGATTTTTAAGGGGTTTTGTGTTATTTAATTTGAGTAAATTTTGAGACCTGAGTAATTCTTACTAGCATGTAAGCATACTAGGTAAGACTTTGAATCTCATGTGTAGTTTACCACTATCATTAGATGAAATTCCTTCTAATACAGTCAATATGCAAATATAACAAAAAGTACTAAAATACCCTATGTCACCAGAGACGCCATGTATGCTGGGAAAAGACTGTAATGGACAAACAGATAAATTATTTTAAAATATTCAAGTAAAGTGGAAATACAGTATGTTCAAAAGAAGAAGAGAAATAATGAAGAAAAAAAATGGGCTAGAAGAGTGGTTTTACAGGAATATGCCTGAGCTATGACCTGGCAACATCTTATGCTATGGCCACTGAGTCCTCTTGTAAAATTGCTTTTCTCTCATGTACAGAGTATTTTGTCACTACTCCTTTTTTTGAGAAAGAAAAATACCTCTTTTGACTGAGTGTGTATGAGGGCAGTTTTCGGATAACTGTGCAACAGCAGTGCATAGGGGTAGTGGAAATGGGTCTGTGACCTCCGATCGGGGTGACCCACATGCAGGCTTGCTAGAGTTGCTCCTTGCGTCTGCTGTACGTTTCTGTGCAGTCTCTGATAGTTGTCCAGGTGCATGTTAAAGAGTTCAGTATGGTATTACAAGTCAAATTAATTATTTAGTTTGTGTGAGTCTTGAATTCATTGCCTCATATCTCCACTGAGCACACGAGTATGGTTACATGAATAAATGACTGTGAGATAAGACAGGTTGTGCACTTAAAAAGTATCAGCTGCCCCATGGGACTTGTCTACTTGCACACTTTTACTCTTGAAAGTATGAGAAAATTTGGGATAACTTGCTTCTCAAAGTTTATAGTTGGACTCAATTATCTTAAGGGTCTTTTCCAACCTAAATGACTGTATGATTCTATGATTCTATGATTCAAAGCATGTAAACTACCTTGCAGGAGAGTTCCTGGGTGTGGTCGCTATGAGGCAGCTGACAGGCTATACATCCACACTGTTTTTGACGTTTTGATAACTTTGCAATGACTCCCAAAATATGGGAATGAGAAGATCTGTACACTGTTCTTATCCCAGTGAATGATGTTTTACTTAATTTACAGCTGATCCATCAAAGAACTGAATATTCTTTAAAAGTAGAATATTTTCTGGCAAATACTCATGATGTTCACAATTGACACTTTAAACTGTGGTTAACAAGGCTGAAAATGACATGGAAAGGTCATTTAATCCATTCCACACCCAAAGACAAGATCAAGAATACATTTATCATTCTTTACAGAAGTTCGCCTAACCTTTAATATGACCTCTGGGGTGGAAACTTTGTGACTTCCACAAGCAGTGAATTGAAATTCCTTGTAAATCAGAGCTTGTAATTAAGGAGTTTTCCTAGTGTCTTATTTAAATATTCTTTGTCCTGTCTACCACAGATATGAAGAACACTTTATAACCTTCTCTTTTTGCAAAAAGGACTTGAAAACTGTCTTGCGAGACTTTAAAGAGTCTTTTTGAACTCAGAGGCTTTACAGTTCCCTATCAGTCTTCCAACAACTTTGATTCATTCAACTGTTCATCACATGCAACCAGAAGCAATATTTTCCTGACTTCTGTCAGTCTCATTGCTTCTCCCTGGACTTCCTCTCTTTCCGCACTCTATTTCTGAATGACATTTCTGCAAAACAGCTATACAATCTGTTGTTCCCCATCCTGTCCACTTGATTACTCTTCTTTAGAACCTTGCACTTGCTGAATTTCACACATGCTGAATTTCATCCCAGTTTTGGACCATCCCTCCAACTTGTCAGGATCATTATTAAGTTGTTATCCCATCCTACAGCTCATGGAGAGTCATTTCTAGCTTTGCATTATCTGCACTTTTAATAGGCATACTGACCATCCATCATCCAGATTATAAATTGAAATATTGTACAGACTTTTGGAGAACCCTGCTTGACAAGTCTTTGAATTTTGTCAGTGAATCCAATGAATTACTCTCTGCAAATGAGTAGCCAAACTCTTTTTTAGCATTTTCATTTAGAGCCCTGGGAGTCTGTCCTAAGGCAAAGTTAATAGACTTACAAAACCTAGATATGCGATACCTACTTTGTCTTTCCATCCACAAAGACTGATGATCCTGTTATACAAAGAAATTTTTTTTTTGGAGGAGTCAAAAAAGATTATACTTAACAACTCTGTGTTATATGCTCCTTGTTTCCTTGCTAAGAAATAGGTGGCTAATCAAGACTTTCTTCACTGCTCTTCTTAAAGATAGGCATGGTCTTTGGCTTTATAGAGTGTTTCAGTGCTACAGCTATTGTTGCTGTAGTCTTCTAAGCATCATTTTTTGTTCAAAAATTGCTTCAGCCAACTCCAGCCAACAGGATGCTGTTCCATGCCTTGAAGAATGAAACACTCAACTTCTGTGTTTCGCTGAGCAGCTCAGTAAATAGGAATACTGAAAACAAATTTGTTCCTCTTGATTTACACTGAACAAACTGGAAACACAAAATTTGTTTCCGTTTGGGTGTTGCCTTCACTTTGCTGATAAAAAAGCATTACATAAGTGATAAAGAAAGCATTATTCATTTTCAAGATATTGCTGAGATCAAATTAAAAATGAAAAATTTCTTCTGCTCTTCCCATGATGGTTCTTTCTGTGGCAATGTCCTCCTTTCCTGGCTATGATTGATTGCTTTTATTCATTAGTTACAGACTAGTTCAGCTTATTTCTCTCACACACACACACACACAAAAACTCAATCCCGCATCAGTATATTTAGTAGAGTGTCTAGTCTGCAGTTTACTGCATTAACCTTATAGTAGAGTTGGAAACGTAGGGAAGACACTTATAATACCTGATTCTCAGAGCCAGCTACAGCTAAAAGTAGACTTCAGATCCCTGGTGGACTTTCTCTAAAGTGAGCAATTAATATTGGGTACTTTGTGTCTCTGCTTCCATGGCACTCTTGTTTGGAAACTATAGACCATAAACCCAAGAGTTGATTGTAGCATATTTGCGTCATTTCAGAGGTCAGTTTTGGTAATTGAATTCTCTGAGGGAAATCTGGACCTAAATAACGGCCTCTTTTACATTCTTGTTAGTTCCAACACTCTGTAACAGAGCAGAGTGTCTGAACTTATTTTTTTTGTTCCTTTAACTTAGTCAATGCATTATACTCTTGTCTTATTTCTTCTTTCATACATTTTGTAATCAGACTAAGTCAAAAGACACTGCTGGATTCCCCATTTCATTAAAATTCTTGTTGGTTTCTTATTTTTTTCATCTTCCCTTCTTCCTGAAATTGTCAAGTGGTTCCTTCAATGTATTTCAGTCCATGAAAACTCCTGTACAGCTAACCTGCAAATGTTACAAGGCATTTGTTCTTTCATGGTATATTGCTTGATTTCCTCTGTGCCTGCGTGATGAATGTACTTACCTTTGATCAGCCCCCTGGTTTGAACTGTATCAGAATTTCTCATAAAGCTGGTTCCTCTACATATGTTTTAAAATGCTGAGTGCCCTCTCCCCAGGAGCTGTTTCAGATGGCCCTGCTTATAGATGCTCCCCTATCTTTATGTTCCAGGGGCTTTTTTATTTGGCAGAGCTGAACCAGTGCACTGGGAAATGCCATTAAACCCATGCTACGGTCTACAACAGTGTTGTATTTCAGTTTAATTCACGCTGTTTTGAAGGTGTATGAAAACAGAGGCCATTATAAAACAAAACAGAAGTGTTCATATGGCTTTTGGGACCTGTTTAATTTTAGAGGTGGTTTCAAACATGTCTCATGCAGATGTTCTGCCATCTCTGTCTCTGTAGCCAGCACAACTGAAGCCTCTCAGTCCTGCCCAGAGCTGGGCTTGGCTGCAGCAAAGCACAAGTCTCTTCCCACAGCTGAAGGTTATGAAACCATTCAGGGTCTGCTCCTCTCAATGTCTTTCCTTATGGGTTGTGACTGTACTGACCTCACTTCCATCCCGCATGGGTGGTACATGGATGGCTATGTTAATTTTAGACCATTCTTCTTCAGATAGAGGTCTTTAGTTGGTATTTAAGTCAATCTTACTTGTAAGGATAGTGCAAAACTATTTTATGACTCAATGCCCTCACCTCTCTGTTCTACCAATATGAGTGTGTAAAGATTGAGAGAGGATATTGTCTTCTATAAATACATTAAGGAGAGACAGGCAGCCTGTACAAGCAGTAAATGGCAGTTGTGCAAAGGAAAGGCTATTTAAGCTGAAGGCAATGTAGGTACTAATGGGTAGATGTGGTCTATGATTGCATTAATGATGAATATTAAAAGAAGGTTATAATAGCGTGACTCTGGAATGACTTTCCAGCAGAAATACTGGAGACGGGAACCAAACTAGATTCCAAACGGAGCCTGAGGCACTTCTGAAGCTGTTTATGTTGTCATTTTCTGCAGTGGTGGGGAACCGGCTGTATTGACCAAGATTATTTCTCCCAGGTCTGTGCTTTGTATTCCTAAATCCTTAGTGACACCAGAGGCACTGCCAATGTATTCAGCAAAGAGTGGGGCAGTTAGTACCACCCTACACTGCTGAAAGTTTGAAGTTAGCTCAGTTTTGAGAAGGAGATGAACTAGATTTCTGGACATCCTTTCCAGCCTTAATGTTTCTATGATTCTACATCGTTTTCTTACAACATAAAAATAAATAAATAAAGAAGAAAGCTTTCTAAGGGGACTGGAAATTCTGGCTCTGCTTTTCATTTCAAAAGCAGGAGCTGGTTTTCTGCAGTTTTTTCAATTGGTGTGCCTTGAAGAATAGTATGGCAGGCAGGGGAAAGAGTTCACTGGGTCTGGGAGGAGAAGCAATGGTAGTTGTGTCCCAGTGTGGTGGTATCATATGGCTGCCCACTAACCTACACTCCCAAACACGGGCTACACATACTGATGAATCCCAGTAGCAAAGGCTTAACCAGGCTGACCTGGATCCCTGAAGCTATTATGGAGGCATCGAGTGGAAATAAAAGATGATTCTCCTGATTTGTGTTCATTTGATATTTTCTAACTTGGGCAAAATTCCAAAAGATGGGAAACAATGAAGTTTGAGGAAGGTGAGGTAACAATGTTGGAAGATGAGGTTCTCATACAGCAGGGACACAGATCTGACATTGATACCATCTATGTCAATTGTTTCTTCTTAGCCCAAGGTGGGGATAAGATAAGCATGTCTGAGAAGTGGCCAGATATAAGTCTGTCTTTAAATTACCAGGCAGTGAGTAAGATTCAGTTAGTAACTATCTCCTAGGGTTCTTGAAGAAGCAAGTTCTTGCTGAACTGCATAAAATATGATGTGATGTCATGAAGCTACCATGGAGCTTGGATTATTTCAGCACTGAGAGTTATGTGGCTGTTTTAACAACCTCAGGATTGCAGTGAAACAACTGTATTGCTGGGCCAGGAGAATCTAAAGCAAATTATGATCCTATATCTTACATAATTGTTCTTAGGGTCTCAAGGAAGTGAATGAGAGTTCTTCTGACTGCATTTCTAACGAATTTTCTTGAGGAATGATTTCCTGGTGAATGTAGCAACTGGCATTTTCTGTTTCATATCTGACAATGAAATTAGTGCCTTGTACTTTCAAAATGTATCATCAGTCAAGTGTAAATCAGAGATGAACTGCTCCGGTTTATTGTTATTCTTGCAATAAGAAAATATTTTTTGAAGCTGGAATCATCCTATTTTATTTTGCTGTTATGTTTGGGAAAACTTTACGTGAAATTATATTTACTTCTTGGACGGCAATAGATTTTTCTGTAATGGCTTGGCAAGTAAACAGCATTTCATTATTTCTGCACTCTGTGTCATTATATCATGTTAATCTTCTTATGGAGGTACAAATAAACATGAATTCAACATTGGAAAATAACATGTGCTGAAAGACTATTCCTTTTGAAATATTAAATCAGGTTCTTGTAATGTGAAGAGAGATCTGTGTACAATGGGCCTGAGTTTTCAAACAAAGCCAAATTTTTCCAGGAGCTCAGCTTTCAGACCTAAAGAAAAGTGGGGTTTTAAATCTAAGAAATGTCTAAATTTTCCCTCAGATACCAATGGATTATCAAAGGATTTGAAGTGTTGAACTCTTTTAAAATACCCGATCATTCATTTTGTTTCACCCTCTTTCGAAAATTGCCCCTACAGTGTACATTCTTTATGGCTTAATCAATTTTGTGTCACACCTGTGAATTGCTATTTTCATAAAGATTCATAGCTGTAAAGCTGTTCTGATACAAAGCTTAATGCCTTTGAAATTACATTATTGTGTGAACAGATGTGTCTGTATAACAGGCCTGGAAGTGGAGGACTTGGTATCTCAAGTATTCGTTCTCATTGTGTCATTTTCTTTAATGAAATCCTCCAAGGAGTGACAAATTCAGAGATAAACAGCAATTAATAATTCACAGTGGCCAGAGGGAAGGAACAGCTGGTTGCACTTCATTGCACAGATCTAACAACTAACACATAGCTTGGACACAAAATTGAAGGAGTTGGTCACTGGATGATTTTTCCTCATTTCAATCTCAGTTTGGATAAAATGGGTCCATAAGCATAAATGCTTGTCTTCATAAAGCAATATAAAGCAATATAAAGAATACTTATTTCTCTAACCATTGTCTTATGAATACAATTTAGAATCTATTCTGGAATGCACATTGGTATTTTACCTCACTAAAATGGGATTCTTTTTAATCATCTGGTGTGTAATAGAGAAAAAACCCACCGTGAATTCCAGTCCCTTTCATGTCTTTTCTATCTTCTTGAGACTCACTGTGTTTATTATATATGTAGTAGGCCCATTTTATTTCCTGGATTTTGCCACCATAGGGAGTGACTATCACAGCCATTTAGTCATTGGGCGTGCAAATGTATTGTCTAAAAATATCTCTCATATTCAGGCTCTCTTCAGTCCTCACTAGGGTTTACTTTGCCTTCAAAACCCACTTCTTCCTTCCCTTGTCTGTGCCTTGGCTCTTGCCTGTTGACACCTTCCCGTTCTCCAGGGATTGACTAAAAAACCTTTTCTAGGGCATGGACTTCACATCCATCCAAAATGTTCTGCTTGGGTCTTATGACACCTAGAATTGCCTCTTCTGCCTTTCACATTAAATGCAGGTTCAGTGGTCACATTTTCTAAGTCATTTCCATGCTCAACATAAAATCATATCAGAACAAGACAGACCTGAAGTGGATATTCCTGCAGACTAATCTCCAATTCCAGTGATTTGCATTGTCTCTTTTTCCTTAAGATCTACTAATGCAGTTTTCTTCAATGAATTTAAATCATAGAATCGTAGAATAGTTTGGGTTGGAAGGGACCTTTAAAGGTCATCTAGTCCAACCCCCCTGCAATGAGCAGGGACATCTTCAGCTAGATCAGGTTGTTCGGATGGTCTCCTCTTTAACCAAGACAAAATTTTAGCAGTCGTGATAGCTCCTCTGTGACAAGGAGCTCCACAGCTTCTTTTGATATTTCTTCAGATGATTTTCATCCTGCCATCTGCTCTTTTAATTTAGGCTTACTTAGTCTTTTTACAGGACGTGGCAATGAACATCCACACTCTGTTTACTTTTTCCCTCCCATCTGAAATATATTTTCCTGTTGTATTTCTTCCCTAGTCACATCTTTTCCAATGTATAGATTCCTGATCTATTTTATCAGTCCTCATGCAGAAACTATTTGATTTTCCTTATCCTTTGCACTTACTTGAAATGAGGACTTTACCATCTGTTATATGCAGTATAGATAGATCCTTATACAAATCTTAACCACTTGTTTACTTTGCTTCAGCAAACTAAATATGAAAAATATGTTTACATCTGAAAATGTTGACTGATACTCTTGAACTATTCTTCTATCCACATTAGACTATACACTACATGGGCTAGGTAACAGGTGTTAATTTCCCTCTTGAGTACATCTGCATTAATACTGAATAATAATAAGTAATTGAATATGCAACTGACGTTTAGAAGTCACATCCATTATGTAGAGAGTTTTCATACAAAACAGGGAAAATAGTAGTCAGAGTTCCACAAAGGACGAATCAGCTTGATTTCTTGTATATTAGCAATAGTTTAAATTCTGAACACTAAGTAGTTTTTTTTTAAGATAATGCATCTATTTCTGGTGTTTATCTGGAATTAATCTGGTGTTTAATGGTAAGAATTTAGCACATTTGGCTCTTGACCAGCAGTCAGAAACATGCTGGGAGAGTGCAAAAGGATCAGCTTAGCTCAGATTCTTTGGTAGCAATTTCAGGCTGACTTTTGCACCAGCTAGGGGCAAGGATTAAATTTTCACTAAATAAAACATTTCTTACTGTTGCTAACATAAATTTTTCAATGTGTAGTAAGGACTGTCCCAATTACTGCGCTATGAATAGATTATTTTGAGGATTCTGAACTTACACTATTCAATATCTTCTTATATTTGATAAACAATCTTGCCCCCTTTTTTTCCTTTGGTTAATTTTTTCATAAGCATGGTGTTTCTTGTTCCATACACTTTTTCCCTGAAAGCATGCATTATTTATTTTTATTTGTCAAAATTCATCTTATCTTCCAGTGTGCTGAATTATAGATACACTGGAAGGTTAGGTGAGCTGCCTCAAACTGCTGAGAGATCTTATCTATTCTCATCCTGTTTCAGGAAAAAACTGTGCTCTGTTAAGGTGGTTTTGGAGAAAGTCTGAAGTCAGCATTCAAAACATGAATATAACTTTGAAAAATATTGCTGGTGACCAGGGTGACAAGTATCCCTAAGATGCCAGGAAGAAGAAAGGGTAGAAAATACATATTCTCAGTTAAAGGACGGCAATTTAAAGTAGTTTTGTTTTGTTTTGGTTTTTTTTCCAGAAGGATGAAGACATGAGGCCTTTCCAGGAGACAGTGAGTAGTGAATGAACGTTAAAATAGTTGTTGGAGAAAGCACAGGAGGGTCTATCACCCCCAAATTAGCTTGCCTGTTGCATTGGCTCAGGTAGCAGCTTTTTCTCACAGTCTCTCTTTGAGACTCATGCTCCATGAAAACTGTGGATAAAATCTCCACATGGCATATCAAACCTTCAGGTGTTCTTCGGGTTTTGGGGTTTTTTTTCTTTTTTATTTGGGCTCTCTTTGCTCAATATGCAGTGAAAAGTTGATTCTAAATTTGCAGGTAAAGAAACATGCTGGGAATCAAATGTTTTCAATGTTGAGGAAGTGAATTTGACCCTGTCTATTCCCATTAATAAAACACAAGCTACTTCAGAGCTTTTCTCAGGCTGTACAACACCAGCGAAATGATGGGGTCACTGCTGAAATTCATTGCATGAATTCTATGGAGCTTGGCATGAAGGGTGCAGTGAAAGTGCTTTAGACTGTGATTTGGATTTTAGAAGCTCATTGGCTACCTATAAAAACCATAAGCATCTCTCTAGTGAAGTGGCATTTTCAAAGTGGAAGAACAAATAAGTAAGCAGACATGGCAAGGTCATTCTGACATCTTGTAAAGCTGCTGTTAGTCAGGAATTTCCAAACTTGCTATACTGCGGATAGTATCTTAATAAATACAAAATCTGTAGACTCATCTCTTTGTAAACATGCAGTAACTTATAGCAACTACAGCAGTTGCAATTGTATATAATTATTCTTAACTATTTTTAGGATAAGCTGCTGGCACATTTCTTAAAAAAGTATAATTTTAACATTTTTTTTTTTTCTATATTCAGTCCCTCTGCACCATTCCTGTCTTGCCTCCCTTCTGATTATTCTAGCTGCTTCTGTACCTTGGGTACCAAGTTTCTATCCGTTAATCTAACAGTGCTTTCTACCAGTACTTCCTACTACCTATTAACAGTCCACGGGAGACAAATCTGATTTCTCTTTCATCTGAGAACATAAGAACATAGTAACAAAAAGGACCACAAAGATCATCACATCCTTTCCCCTGCACCTGCAGGAAGCCCTGCACTGGGCATGTAACTCACAAGGATGTGCTGAACATCCAGTCCCTCTGCCTCTACTTGCCAGAGGGTGCAAAGGGTTTTCAACATCTTATAACAACCTTCAAATACAAATTCCTGACCTATCCAACCAGTAGGCTTTGGTCGAGAAATTTGTAATCCACAGACTGCCAGGGAACAGTCATTTAATAGGTGTAGATAATGAAGTTTGCTCTGTAGGGCAGGAAATCTGACACCTATCATTCTAAAATCAATGGAAGCAAGAACCTGTGGGCAGACCCGTGGATGAATTACCCATTACAGTTGATGACATCGGTGATATTTAATTTACTGTCCCACACTGGCCAGCAGCAGTCCAGCCCTGCAACGTGGCCTGATAGGTGTTTTCCCATCAGGTGACAGGAGGCTCTGCACCACTTGATGGTGGTAGGAGTGAAAGTCGCTCAGCATCACTCAGGAGAGGATTGGGGAGGGATTTTCCTGTACCATGTACTGCTTTCAGCTTGCCTCCTTTCTTCTTTTGGAACTTTCCCTAGACAGCAAGGAAGATTACATTTTGACTACAGTTAATACCACTTCATTCGTTATTAGATCAATATTCTTAGCGCTATTTACAGCCATGGCTATTTTAAAATTCTTCCAATGCCAGTTTTACAGGCACATTGATTAAAAGCTGATTATAAACCATAAACCAGTTCACCATTACTGTAAACTAAGAAGAAATAAAAAAATAACACAAATAATGAAGAACCAGCTGATTCTAATTTCTCTTTCAGGTTTAATAAATTAACGTTATCCATAATGTGAATGATAGCATCTCTAAAAATACTTATTACTTTCAGCCAAACAATGTATCTGTCAGTGACAATGTCTATCAGAAGAAATGCCAACATATCTGCACTGTTTGTTGTGTTTTCCAGCAGTCTCTGCTAGAGCTTGGGAGAACAGTGCAAAGTGTACAACAAATGGAGCATCTTTGTAAATCCGACTCAGACTTTCAGCAGTATTGATTCAGAGGCATTATCCTACTAAGGAAAATGTATGAATCAAAACGTGAGCCTTTGCACCTGTCTGTCCCTGGCCATCATTTTCCTATTTTTTTTGTAAGAAAGGATCCTGTGGTATTGACTTATTTGTACTCATCTTTGTCCTTACTTCTCATCTTAGAAGTGACTGGTTAATTCAGGAGGTTTCTAGAAAAAAGAGAAAAAAACAGATTAAAATTTAAAGATTTTATTTGGTAATGATGCTGTCAATGATATGCAGGTTAGGCATGTCTGCGTTCATTATTTAAAATAATGTACAACCCCCCATGCTTTAATGGACTCTGTAGCTGACATGTTCAGCTTTCATTTCATTTATTGCATTTCTTTATTTGTTCTACTTATTGCTTCCATTTCATCCTTCACCAACAGAAACACTCTAAAATCTGTTCTTCATTTCTTTAATTTATTTTTCACTTGTTCCCATTACCAGTGTACTTCTGCAAGTCTCCGTTTGCAGAACATACTGAGAAGCTAATGTGAGTTTGACAGAAAAAGGCATCACTGGAGGAAAAGGGAATAAATTGTAGCCTTTACTAGGATTGTCCCTCTTTATTGTATTGAGGGTTAAGCCTTTATAGCTGACTTCTCAAAATAAATTGTCCTTTACTAGGATTGTCCCTCTTTATTGTATTGAGGGTTAAGCCTTTATAGCTGACTTCTCTCATCATTTATAATAGCATGAACTGTAAATGTGCAAAACTGCCTCAAATCTGCCTATTACTGTTAAAAGTCTTTGGGTTCCTGGGGCAGAGGTTTTATTCTGAGGTGTCTTATTATTTAGACATCCAAATGTAGCTGCAGGTGATGTTTCACGAGTCAAATCCTGTGGTCCTAGCATCATTGTGTCTGACCTCTGAAGTCAGTGGGAGACTTACATGGCCAAAGAAAGTGGCATAATGTCATTACTTAAAAAAAAGCACATCCCTGGTTTGAGTAAGAGATGGAGTCCAAGTTAACATGAGTTAAGGAGCTGAACAGTGAGTTAATAATTCTGAAAATACTGAATAGTGCTGTCAGTGAAAACACTGATAGTGCTCCCTGTTTTTACTGTGAAATAAGAAATATATAAGTATTTCCAGTCTTTCTTTTTAATGTTTGGATTAATTGTGCTTATATGTCCAGTTAAAAAAAATGCTGGAGTATTTAACAAGTGATTAATTAGATTTACTAGGAGAATAAAATAATGTTTTTTTCCTGGAAATCTAGTCCCCAGTAAAATTCCCAGGGAAGATTCAAGTGTTAGTCAGCTGTTGAACTACTTACACTGAACAACAAGAGCAGGCTGTCATTAGTTAATATCCTAAAAAAAGGCTGTAATTTCCAACAGGCAGCAAGAAGCACTTTTCTTGAATGACGTCTTCACTAAAAGCCACTTTGGCCACTCTCCTACAGTGACATTCCAGCTGACACAGAAGTCAACCTGCATGTGTCTCTGGGGTCCCAACCTGCGATCCCAGGGACTGATACAAGATTTCAACACTCCAGAGTCCAAAAAAGTCTCAAGCTGTACAGAGAACCCTAATGCCATTTAATGAAAACTCTGATTATTTTTCAGTGGTTTGTTTCAATGTAGGTATTCTTTTGTTTTGAAGAAATAAATTATTATGTGAGAAAATTATTAAGTGCAAAAACTGGAACCAATTTATTTTAAAATGACAGGAAAAAATACCTAGGATATAAGACAGTTAGGTGCTCAGACATTAAATGTTGCACTGTCCTAGGATTGAATTTGCATTTCTTTGCCTTTCAAGTTAAAAAAAAAAAAAAGAACTTCCATTATAATATAAAATTTGTTCATTTTTATTCATATCTTAAACCTGGCAGGACCATTGTGATCACCTACTCTGATTTCTTGCATGAAAAAAACAAAAATAAAATACAGGCAACAGAGCATTAGCAAGTAATTCCTGTATCAGGCTCACAGACAGTGGAGACTTTATTTTTCAAAGAAAGAGATTTAATCTTGATCCTAATATTAAAAGCCAAATGCATAAACTAGACTGAAAAAATGAAGGCTGAATTTACTATGCCTTTTGCAAAGCAATATGACTAACTCATTACTTCCACTCTAAAGTTTTCAACTTTGAAATGTTCATTCACTCTGTCTATACATTATAACCTGTATATAAATGATACTTCACATTGTGTCTGACAGCTGAAAAATGTTTTGTCAGACAAAAACTCTCACTGTTCTCCTCCCAGTGCATTTTTCCTGCTGAGTAAGAGGAAGAGCAGTGAAGGAACTTATTCCACTGTTGCTGATTTGTATTAGATTTCTTTTGATGAGGAAATAAATTTCCACATAGAATACTCCATGCAGCCTAGAGGGACTGCTTGTTTTCATAAACATCATTATGCTTCACTTATCTTTGGTTATTACATTTGATGGATAAATGGAACTGTGCATTGGATTAAGGGTAAAATCAGAGTATTGCAGTACCTTGGTTTTAAGCACCTAGTCCATAGACAGTATCTAAAATCCAGAGTTAGGTAGGTAACATCTTTAGGTATGTAATTTTCATACATATACATATATAAAATTTACAAATTATTTATTATAGTTTATTATTCTAGTTTACAGAAAACTGTAATTATTAATTATTATAGTTTACAGAAAACCTCTGGATGGTCTGAAATCCCCATGCGGCTGGTAAGAAGCTGCCTAAAGTTAGTATGAAAAATGTGATAGGAAGGTCACTGAAATCCTTTATTTCTTCAGAGCTTAGCTTGACTCAAGTCTTCAGCCACCTGTAACCCACGCTGAGCTCCCTACCATGCAAATAGTAACCCTTGTTGGTTATTTGGAAGAACTAAGGAAGCTTTGGGGTTTTTCTATTATTTTTTTTTATATGATGCCTTTTTTGTTATTGTCTATAGCTGTCTAATGGCAGTATCTCTTACACAAGGTATTCATATTTATTGTCCTTCTTCAGTCTGAAGGAGGAAAAACCCCACAGCTGCAGCCTCCCAGAATGACCAGAGAAAAAGTATGTTTATGGGGAGGGGTTTTTCCCCATGTCTCTATGGATGCTGTGTCATAAAATAGCCTTGAGGAGAAAAAAGTGGAAAATGGCTTTATAGCTTGTCTTCCATATGAGTACAAGACACTAAGAGTCCTTAGATGAGTTTCTCCTCCAGGTTATTTCCCAGGTGGGTTTTTTGCCTTTGTATTCAAAGATTTTTGAATGTGTAATGCTTAAAGGGGTGTTTTGAATTCAGGCCCACAGCACCGGTGTGTCTGTATCACGAGGAGATAGCTGTGTGCTTCCTCTCCTTTTCCAAGCGAGCAGTCTCATTGCCCTCTCCACACTGTTGCTCAGTCCCAACAGAAAGCAGAGAAAACCACATTGATTCAGATCTCACCCTCCTTGGCCTCCAGATCTCTCTGTATTTTGCTGTTACTGGCTGGGTTGTAAGGAGAAAGCAACTGCAACCCAGTTTTAGGGGGTGTTCCTGGCTGTGCTGGACATGCCCCATGCCTGTTGGATGGGGTAGGAAACTGCGCTGCCACAGCACTCTGCCGCTGGGTATCAGCGAAGATGAAAAGGCAGCTTAGGTGCCATCCAGCAGCAGACAGATGCTCACCAGAGATTTTGGGGCATCAACTATTTTGCAAATAAGTACTTTCTCCTGCTCTTCTGGATCACACAGCTCTTGTAAGACCGGAAAATTTATTTTCTTGGTTTTCTTGAGGTACCAACCACCTTGTATGATGGAATTCTCACAGGTTAAGGCATTTCTATAACATTTTAAAAATCTACATCAAAATATGGTAAAACAACATTCCTATACAATTTCACTTGCCTCCTGCTTGGAAGGAAATGGCAAATGGATGTGCTCCCGTTGTAGACTTACCCAAGACACTAAAATGAAAGGGCAAGTTTTAATATACCAATTTGTTCCTCTTCCCTTGAAATTTGAGTAGTTCAGTGGGTTTAATTTCTCTCTAAAAAAATACGAGTATTTCTAATACGTAGTATTAGATTAAGAATTGTTAAGAATGATAATAAGCTATTTGGGATCACGTAACATGTGATTTCCAGCTGCTGAGCACTAACCTTGCCTCAGCGAAGCTCACAGAAAAAGCATGCAAAACCAAACGAATTGGCTGAAAGTCCACTTCAGTGATAAATACATTAAACCTCTCCAATAAGCCACGGTACACCATCGACTCATTTTCTTGGCAAGCCAAAAGGCGGGCTGGCTTCCCCACGTGTTTATGCCAGACTCAGGTGGGTTTCTCAGAAGAGCTGGCACAGGGGCCCCGAGCACCTCCAGGGCAGGTGGATGTCAATAATCCTGCTTTTTAATTGACTTGATAAAAACACTGGAAGCAATAAAATACAAGAAACTAGAAGAAACTACAGAAACTACTGGTCTTTTTTTTTTTAAATAAGGAGGATTGATGCATTTAAGAGTGGGCGCGTTTGCCAGCAGTGGTAGGTCCTTGAGCTGGAGCCTACCAGTTGCTCTCTGATGGCCAGTGGACAGTGCGCCTCTCCCCTCTCCCAGACAAGGCTGAAAGCACAGTCAGGACTTCCATCCTGGCCTTCCCCAGCTACAAAAACCCATTTTTCCCTGTGGCCATCCAGTGTGTTGTCAGACTCTCTGACACAGAAATAAAGAAGATTCAAAACCTTTCCTTGACTGCTGAAATTCAGCACAGAGCAACCTCACTGCAACTCAATGTCCTAGATAAACTCATGATGGTGTTTCTCACTTTAAAGCATGCACTGTTCAAGCAATCATAATTTCTACCAGCCATTCTTTAATCAAGAATCTCTCTGTCACTTTTAAAAATTTCTTTCTATAGAGAGCATGGGGCTCTACAGAATAAATGGGGTGGTGTTTGGGACCCTTTGCACTACAAGTGGATGCTCCGTGTGCCATCTTGACAGGATACACAATGTTTTTAATTTTATTTTTATAATCATCTTGTGTTGGCTTCGTTTAGTTTTACAGTTTATTAAAGTACATTGGAAAGCAGGAATTCAGGAACTGAAAAATATATTTGTGCCTCAAATATAAACAAATGCTGCTGAAGCTCATGCTTTGAGTGATGCAGCCATGTCAAGCTCCTGCCAAGAAAGCTTGCCTACGCCCGATCTCAACGTGAGTCTCTCTGTCTGGCTGTTTCTGCTGTAAATAAAGTTACTCGTTGGTGAGCATCCCAGGAAAACTTGCTGTGCATATGCACAGAGAATACAGATCCTCAAAAAAAGACAAAAAGAGGAGAGAAACAGGTGATGACCAGGATGAATTGGATGAACTGAGTATGAAATAATAGAACTGGAATTCTTTTCATTCCAGGACAATATCCAGTTCATTAGTGAACTGTGCAACTGTGTGAAAGAACCAAAAAATACAATTTTATCAGAAAATGAAAACCAACAAACACCCTATCAATAGTTGCTGGAGCAGTGCAATGTTCTTTTGGGTTAACAGATTGAGTTATATGTCTTGCTGGTGGATTTTGATGAATGTTATTATCTGAAAAAAAAGAAGCAGTCATATTTTATTGGTTGTGAAGTATTTTTATAACTTCAGCTGAAGCACCAGTTCTATAGACACTTCACGCATATAAGTCATTACAGTGAAGTCAAAAAAGCTACTTGGATGCCTGGAGTCATACACTGGTATCTTCAGGAGCAGGCTTTATTTTCCTGGGCTTTACGCTAGACTCCAAAAGAATAAATCCCAGCTCATGACTGCCCAGCAGTAAGCAGTCTGTTAATTATTCAGGTCGGTATTCACTGTAGCTTAATTAGGAATCTATGCTGCGCAGGTAGAGAATGGAGAGAGGTATGTTCCTGCAGAGCATGATTCAGAGCACCTCGTTTAATAGCCTAATGATTGCCTAACCTACATGCTCTGAATCTTCTCCTAGAGATGTCTGCCTGCCAGGAAGGACTGGGCACGTCCGAAGTCAGGAGTTAAGGATACCAGCTTTGCCTCCATGAACCTGTGGCTCAGCTCAGCACTGGGACTGAGGACAGATGAGTTTGGTGTGAAAGAGTGTTAGATAGGCTCCATGTCTGTTGTATCTTTTGAAGATCCTTTTGTTAATTTTGTTAATGTCTTGTCATAATGGCTTTGTAGCCCCCATTCCTCCGTGTCCCACAATATGCCACCAAACCCACAGTATTCATTTTCAGACTCAGAATACAGATTCTGCATCCCCCAAAAGGAAGCTTAACTTCATCTGAAGGGGTCACCAGAAAGAGACCTTTTCTATTCTCCCTTCAGCATAGGAACAGTCTGGTTTGCAATGACTCTGATTTCACCCTGGCTTTACGAGCTGCCAATATACCAAGCGGTTTATTCAGTCTCTCTCTGCCTACCAGTCAGCTTCCTGCTAAGGACATTGGCTCAGCTGACGGCATCTCACACAGATTTCACTTGGGCAGATAAAGTGGAAGCCCTTAAAGGAGGTGTTTGGAAACCAGTAAGGCTTCCTCAGTTTGGGCTTCCCTCTGAAGGTCCTCAACCCTGATGGGAAACAAGGTCATAGGAACCCAGTGGACTTCTGAATGGGGCTCTGACCTGCAGGACAGCAGTTTCCTCTCCAGCTTCCCTGATGCAATCTATGCATCCTGAAATTTAAGTTTTTATTTGCCACATGCAGTCTCTATTACAGCATCAACACATTCATCCTCAGCAAGTGGGTGGACTTTGTTTCTCTTTTCTGTTAATAGCAAAACTGCATTTAGCCACTTCTGTTAATAGCAAAACTGCATTTAGCCACTGTCATTCCTATTACTCATAACTGTTCCTAATAAGCCAGTCATCCTTTTCTTTTTTACTTCCCTAGTTTTAGTGAAAAAAGCTTTACAGTGGGACTTAAACCTGACACAGATCACTGCTGGCAAAAAAAAGTTATTAATGACCCAGAAAGGTAAAAATATTCCTTTGACTCAAAAAGCACCTGAGGTTACTGCTTGTAAGTCTGTTATTTTGGAGAATTTTAGTACAATCCTGTCAGTTGGAGCCCATGGATAAAAAAAAGGGATTAATCTTTAAACCAAGTCTAAGGCATTGTAACCTTTCTGGGGAGTTTACTTTCTGTCAGCCTGATTTCTCAACAGGTCTGATGAGGATGTGAAAGATTTGATCCCAAACTTACTGAAATCAAAGTAAATGTTCCGGTGATGCCTGAGGTCTGTTGTTGCAATGTAAATTATTAGTAGGATGAAGCTGTTTCAAAATTGTGGTTTTGTTTGTTCCAGTAAGTCAACCTCCATATGTAACACAAATGAACTGGCCATATTTCCTCCTTCACAGGCCGTCCCCAGGGTATTTTGTACCCCTCCCATTTGCAAAACTCTTCCTTCAGGCCTTTATGGTTTTCCTAAAGTCAGTGTTCAACCGCAAGAACTCTCTTGGTGAAATGAAATAAATCCACATGGTATCAAACTAAGGCCACCCTCCTCATGAGGACATCCGCCCCATGTGTTGTTCTGTGGGAAAATCTCTATAAACTGAAGTTCTGGCATTTTCTGTTCTAAGATAGCATCTCTGAGCTATGGATTTAAGACCTCACTGCCCTTCTTTCCTTCACTCAATATGCCCAAGTGCAAGGAGCCTAACGCTTGCCCCAGATGAAGGAACGTCACAGCCGAGCCAGCAGTGGGGCGTGTGAGCTGGTACCTCAGTTCTTCCCACTTACAGTCCACTGATTAAAGTGCATTTGTGCAAATACAGCTGAATCTGCAACACAGGCTTTGCAGTCAGAGTGAGCGGAAAGGCAGATAGCTTAGGGAAAAATAAAATTTTATATGGTCACAACAAAACCCTTTATCGGTGTCTTTCACCTCAAACAAGCACTGGGATGTCATTGTATCTGCCGTGCCATTTAAAGCTCGTGAAGGTCTCATCGATGGACCCACAAAAAAGCCAGTGTTTAGGTTAGAAAGAATAAATTGGAAAGGTCCAAATACTGCTGTGCCATTCAGCTCAATATTTTGTAAAGTGTTTGCGCTAATATGGAGCTGTGAGTTTTATTTAAAATTCATATTAGTGTGCATTTCAAGGTGACTGCACTCTTTATTCTGAAAACTTCTTCTGCATTACTTCATTCAGCCCTATAAACACTTATGGAAAGCACACTCTAAAAATAAATTCCTTTCTCACTTCTCTCATTTAAATTGCTTTCAGGAAAATGCTGATATCAGGAAAGAAGCACCCACATCCATATGTTTACATTTATAGCAATTCTCAGTCACTTTTCTAATATGAACTAGGAAATTATGTAATTTGAAAAACCTGTAATTACTGACAGAGCAGCACTCTGTCTTCATATTCACTGCTCTTATTAATGTTTATGGTACCTACAAAAACTGCACTCAGATTCACGGCTGAGGCACACAGCTGAGGCAGACAATATAAATAAAAAGAGACACGCTTTTCCCTCCGGGCGATCACAGGTCAGGGTGACCACAACTGGGCTGTGCATAATGCGGGGGAGAAAAAACATCACAAGGTGAAAGGTGTGTTCCTGCTGCAGAAGCACACGTCGCCTGCCTGCAGCAGACCTCCTCAGCTCAGGAACGGTTGTCTTAACAGGGTTTGTGCCAAAGAGAGGTTCCCCTGCCCCAGACACTTCTCAGGAAACATGTTTTTCCAGTCGCTTATGTTGACAGATGGGTCTGCACGGGGTAATTCAGCTCTCCTGAACGGTCGCTGGTGGCAGCCATGCGGTGCCAGCTGATGCATCTCCTCCAGGTGCGGGAAGGACTGCAGGGGACGGTGCCCTGCCAAGGGATTGCTGGGCATGGGGAGGAATATGAGGCTGCAACAATTTTTGAGATCAGGAATTGAACTGGTTTGGCACTGGAACAAAACCCGTCTTCAGCTGTTTGGAAAACACACTCTTGTCAATCAACATTTTCTAGCAAAATGAAGGTCTCCCTTACTCTTCTCAGAAAGAAATAGAGACCCTATCATGAAACCCAGGTGTTTTCTACATAAAAATACATCTTGCAACGTCTTTGTCCTTCTCAGGCTAATTGTTGACTTTTTTTATTGGAAGTATTGTAATTTAACAAATGCCTTGGGCAGCTGTGAATAGTGCATCATAGGTATATAGATCTTATGGGTCTGCTCCTTAAGTGGTAGGTCCCACCTGGTCATGTCCCACCATGAGAGGTACAGGGTCTTTGATGCTCTGTGTGAGTAGCTGCTTCCTCGGCGGGTTGCTGAGGTCTCTCTTTAGGGTTCACTGTGACGTATATAACAAATAATAAGTACCGCATTTTGCACTTGAGAAGTATCGAAAGGTTGCGTGCTGCAATTAAAATGTTTGTTGAAAATCAACAAGATGTTCAAGTTTGAAATGTAATTATACTGTTGGGGGAAAAAAAGTTGTTCTGATCCCTGCTAACTCTGGAAACGGTATTTAAAATACATTTTGTATTGACTAGATGGTGTCTATTGTGTCTCAGTGAGAGATGGCTTTTTACAGTGCCATGGAGTAGCTTGTTCTTGCTGTACAGCTTGTGAGTACATCAGAAATACAAGGTAGTCACTTAATTACAGAGCAGGTACAGTGTTATTAGTGACGCGTAGTTCAAAATGGAACCATAATTATGTATGAAGATCACTCCAAGAAACACTTAATTGCATCACTTATTGCTAACAACTTATAGCTACCAGCATGCTGCTGAGTGATAAAAGCAGTTCTTCCCCACACACTCCTGGGTCGTATAAAATGCTAAATCTCTGCCAGGACAGAGATTGAGAAAAAGGGTGTACTTGTATCAAGGACTCAGATATAGCTCTTTAGAAGAATACATTTTGTCTAAAGCCAAGTGGAACTGCTTACCTGTTTTTTATTGCTCAAAAAATGTTCTCTCTTAAAAGCAAAATTTCTCCTAATGATTCTTGATATTCTTTGGATTTTTTCCTCTGTTGTCAAATGTGTAGCATATGAAACAAGTTATAAAACACTGCAGTTATAAAACAGATTGTACACTTTTAAAAATGGTTTTGAACATTCTATTGAAAATTTATACATTTGTGTGTTCATATTCACATATTCTTATCATTTACTGTAATTTCTTAGCATAAGGGGTTTTTTAAGAAATAAAAAGGTCACATTTTTAATTTAATGTTTCTGTAAAATAATCATGAACAGAAGAGGTCCATACTTAATTTTATCACATTTTGAAAAGTTTCCTGGAATTTTCAGTTCATGTTTCAACATGTTTCAGCTCTATGAAGTGTATTGAGGTTTGTTATAAGAACTCTTGAGGAGATTGGACGTGAGGAAAAATTTCTTTACTGAAAGAGTGGTGAAACATTGGAACAGGCTGCCCAGGGAAGTGGTTGAGTCACCATCCCTGGAGGTATTTAAAAGACAAGTAGATGAGGCACTTAGGGACATGGTTTAGTGGGCATGGTGGTGTTGGGTTGATGGTTGGACTCGATGATCTTAGAGGTCTTTTCCAACCTTAATGATTCTATGATCTATGATCTTCTAATAATATAAATATATTTACAGAACAGCTTGGGGCTGATTTCCAAATTAATCTTTTGCAATTTTTTTAAAATTTTCAAACTAAGATAGATAAAAATAAATGTATCTGCTGTACACTTTCTTTAAACTTGCTGTTAAGAATGGGAATTTTTGTGATTGAAGGGGAAAATATTGGATATGCATTTTTAGATATTCCTTTTGGTTTTCTTGCTTCAGCTCAATATTTGCAAACCCATGATAATGAAGACAGCCCTGTATGATAAGGTTAACTTGAGTTTCCACTTTCAAAGGCAGGAGATAGAGACCAGGCTTTATATCTGATTTTATTAGAAACATTAACTTTCTATTTTCTTGAATTTAAGCTAGTGCTGTACACATGATCTAGTTTTTCCTTCTTTTTTTTTTTACATGTTTGCAAACATTATCTAGAACTAATTTTTTTTTTTTCCTGCACATCTTGGGGAAAAAAAGGCAGAGCTTTTGCCTTTCAGTTTTCCTGTACAGGGGAACTGGGAAGCATTCTTACTGGGAACAGAATGAATTGACAATTTCAATTACTTTTCTTAAATGGTCAAGTTCCAGATCTGAATCTGACCTTTTTGTCTCTAAGTCCTCACCAGAGAAGGGCAAAGAGTCACGTGCAATTGTCCATTCCTTGGATGCTAACTCCAGTAGGCAGGTGTCAAGCTGTGCAAAATACCTAAGCAGTGGCACCTGTTCCCTAAGGAAGTTAGCATCCAAGACCGGAGGCTTTGCATATTGCCTCTGGGCCTGCCATAGGGCTGTCCCGTCGTCCAGATTTTCTTTTGCTTAACTGTTTCCTTTATTTTTAACTCCCATCTCTGTCTATGAAATGAATATAATGTCCACCTCCTGGAAATGGGCAACTTCAGGAATTCTGTAGGGTATATACATATACAAAAACATACACATACACACACACACACATATATATTTACAACCTACATATACATATATATTTACAATCAGTCCTATAACCCCACTTGCCAGTTTATTCAGGAAGTTAAACTGTGTCTTTAAACAACTGCCTGGGGAATGAAAATAAACAAAGAGAACCTGATGGCCCTCCAGATGCCTTCTCAAAGAGTCTTAGCAGTGGGGAGAAACTCCCTGCACAGCTGACAAAATAAATGATTACAACCTACCTATACATATATATTTACAATCAGTCCTATAACCCCACTTGCCAGTTTATTCAGGAAGTTAAACTGTGTCTTTAAACAACTGCCTGGGGAATGAAAATAAACAAAGAGAACCTGATGGCCCTCCAGATGCCTTCTCAAAGAGTCTTAGCAGTGGGGAGAAACTCCCTGCACAGCTGACAAAATAAATGATCCAATGGTGGGAGTTGCATACTTAGATCTTATATCTGGGAAAGTACTGTGGGTTGTGAGACCCCACATACTGCAACCCAGTGTCTATTCTGAGGGTAAAACCATGGGTGTTATGGGGAGAGCCCTGTGTTTGCTCGCAGACTGGAGTCAGCGGCTTGGAAAAAGAGAGCTATTTCAATAAGATTTTGCAGGCAATTAGCCTAAGACAGGGAAAAACTGCCTGCAGCTTCTTACCAGATGCTTTCCACAAAAAAAGTGGGGGGGAAATTTTTAATCACATTTTAAAAATTATTTAATAGTTATACACAGAAATAAATGATTTCTTCTGAGCTATGGAGTTTCTTCTAATATAGTAGAGACAGAAGTTAATAACAGCTATCAGAAGGTTTGCGTGTCTCTGTGGTAATGTCCCTGCAAATGTGTAATGTCAAGAAGGAATGAAAAAAATCAAAAGTGAAAATCTCTGAGAGAAGGAAGGGAAACAGAGGATCTTCAGTTCACAACACTCTACGGAGGTGAGGCTTTTGATGCATACCAGAGCCCTTATATATCAGTGACCTAAGGAACAAAAGAAAGCAATTGACTGAAGGGAGGGGAAAAAAGTGCATTGTAAGGAGGACAAGAAATGCACTATGAAATTGCAGTCAAATGTATAAATCTGTGTGTCTGTAAAGGACTTCTCAGCATGACGTTGTGGCCATGGGTTTCTTGGCATTTTCACAAATGGGAAAGTGCTGCTTCCTGAACTGGCAATTGATTTGCTCCCCAAGGTTGATGTTAGTATACTTGGGACTTTACAGCTGCTAACTTGGTGGCTTTCCAATTGATAAGAAATATTTTGATTAGTGTCTTAATTAATCCAGATTCTGTCACCTTTGGTTATCTTACATGGTATCAATTTAATAAATAGGCTCATTATGCTTCTTCTGCCAACTTGCTTTTCTTCATCTCCTTGGCTCTGGCTTTTCTGCCCTTCGCATCCAAATTAGATGCTTTGCCTCCTACACCCTGCCTAGCTGCCCGTCGCTTAAAGCACGACTGAGACAAGCTCCTTCTTTCCATATCAGGGCCAGGCTTTACAACATGCCAGAACATTTGTTAACATCTGTCTTAGAGTAAATCAAGTTTTTCCCTAAATTTCTGGATGGGGGATGCTCTGAGGGCTGCAGTGCTGCCACGGCGGGACTGGGGGGGATGCTCGGTTCTCAGGCTCTCTGTGGGCAGGAGGCAGGGCAACAGCCCAGCTTGTGGGAAGCAAAAGGGGTTTGATTTCTGTTTAAATGCAAGTTCACTAGGCATGGCAAAATGCACTTTTCAAAAGCATTTAAGATGGCCATATCTAGCAGATATTCACATGGCGATGACTAGGCACCAAGCTTACTTTCCTCCTCCTTGCCCACATTTTTTTCTGCCTCTGCCAAATTTCAGAGTTCCTTCTCCAAACCAGAGAATGAAAGAGCAAACCTAAGGAAATAAGATTTCTTTAGCATATCCAAAATAATGTATATTCCTTAAACCTGGCATTTTACCTGATTATCTTTTATTCTTAATGTTTTACATGGTTTCCTAAGGAAATGCTGTCATGCTACTTGTCTCTCATTTCCCATCTAATAACTTGCACCGGCCAGTTTCAACCAAAAATGAAAGAGGATGTCGTGGTTTAACCCCAGCCAGCAACTAAGCTCCACACAGCCTCTCACTCGCTACTACCCGGGGGTAGAAGCCTTGGCCATAGTTAAGTATTTACTAGTTCTATTAAAGAGGGTAAGGAAAGAGAACCTAAATTAATGTCACCGCTGAGGAAAGATAGGCAGAAGGTAACTCTGCTGTAGGCTGTAGGTCAGTCAGCACAGTCATACTTCCCTGCGCTGTTGCGAGCAAAGGTGTGCTTCCTTACACGTTTAGGCACAGCACCAGGCTCTGCAGCTGCTATGGATTTATATCCAACCAGCTCGGGTCTGTTTGCACGTGCTCAGACTGACATGCTTTGGCATTCTCAAGAAAAACCCAAGAGCTTTTAATATCAATAAATGAGAAAAGAACAAATTATTAAAATCTGGTGTAAGGAACAGAAAATTGGTAGCGATTTTGAGGGGGGAAATGTCAAATTAGAGAAGCAGGAACATTATAGCTGTAGATATTTATTTTCTCTGTTCATATGCCCATTTTCAAACAATTGATTTTAAAAGACTGCTATTATTATTTTAAGTATGCATGATTCTTGCCAATGTCTTTTAGCTGCTCTAAAACTTTCAATCTGTGCACAGCTAATAGAAACCCATGATGCCAAAAGCTGGTCAGACACAGAAGGGTGTGCTTATTATTACAGCAAGAATAATAGATAGAAAGGGAGAAATAAAAGTAATAAAGGTCTGAATTATAAAAAATTATATGTTTTCAATGGAGGCAACACTTTCCTGGGTGGATGATCACAAGGAAAAATGTACAAAGAATTAAACAGGAGAGTCCAGATTTGTGAGGATGGCATATATATAGGAGAACTTCAAAAACATTTTTCATGGAGACCATGAAGTGTCTAAGTGACACAGTGAATACTAGTTGGCTGAAAGGTCAAGAATTCATGAGTAATACAGATCAGATCATCAGCATTGAGATGAGTGAATGCTGTTCTGTTCAGGTTTATGTTGTGTACCATGTATGCACCCCTGCGGTCACTGGCCATTATATATACAAAGTGGATGTCCAGGAGGCTCCATAAAGACACAGTTTCTATACCTGCCCCCAAAGCTGTTACAGTCAGAAAACTCTCCCTAATCTAAATAATGAATTTAAAACATTTACCATGAAAGGCCAACAGCCATAAAACCACAGTGTAGCGCAGGAGGAGAGGAGGAGGCATCAAGGACGTCACCAGTGCCCTAGACACCTGTAACAGTGGGAAATTTGTCAGGTGAAGATAACCAGGAGAACAACCTCAGTGAGAGGGTCCTTTTTCATACTACACAGCAAAGCAAAACCCCAATAACCTGCTATGCCTGGCAGTCTGACCCAAGGGGAAACCCCTGTTACTGAAAGGGCAACTGGTTTGGAAAGAAGGACTAATGGACAGACATCAGACTCCCTCCCAGCACAATCTATTATAAAAGTTGACAGAACACGTATAACAATTATTGTCAAGCAGTGTTTTGTCTGTGTTATGACTACTCTATTCCATTTTTTGTTTATTTTTTCTGTTTCTCTCAGATGTGGTCACCAACATAATTTCTGCAGGAAATAGTGTCTTCTGTGCCTTGTTTACATTGCTGAAGCACACAGCTAAACTAGTAACCCAGTGTTTCCTCTAAGACACGCCTTTATCTGTAATGCTGACACTAATGAGTACGTTTTGCCAATTCTACCTCAAAAAGATATCAGAAAGATGTGCTTTACTGAGATATCTCAAGTCCACTGACTTCCCATGAAATTCAGTTTCATACATACTAACTCTATCAATGACTTTGGGGGTTTTGTTGGTTTTAATCCCAACCTTGGGTCCATTCCTGTGAGAAGTTAAAGCCCAGCATTTGAAAGTTTCACAAAAATTGTGGTTTTTTTTAAGCTGGAGGAATGCAGTGTAAGGAATGTGATAAAAATGAGGACACGGCTTCAGAGTGAAAACATATAATGCTGAAATACAAGGATTATTAAATAGTGTCAAGAAAAAATTCCATAGAAAAATGCAATGAAAAGTTTCTGTACTAAACACAGCGATTAAATCCAGCAGCAATTAGCATATCAAACAGATATGGATCCTCCTGTAAATGGAGAGCACAATGCCTCTAATTGTAGGTCATGAATACAGCTGACCAAGGAACAAACGTGTCACAAGCATAAATTGAGGTTTCAACCTTTGTCTCCATTCTGATGGTCTTGAAAATAAAGGTTATTATTTGTGGGGGTTTTTTAAGAGAAAGTGGAGGAAGAGAACTTCACCTGTAGTGGTGATCAGGACAGATAAGTGATGGGATAAAACCTTGACCTTAATTGGGCAGAACAAAAGTTTAAAGATCTTCCTCTCTCATCCTACCTGAGAGCTCAGTTGCGGCAGAACGGGAAGAGGATGATCTTTCTACCTAGGAAAGCTAAAGATAGAAAACCTTGATGACCTTCTTGCTTTAAAATCTTATCAAAACAGACACAATCCTGCCAACAACTTTGGTTTAGTGGATTGATACTTTCTAGTGGTCACAGAGTCATAGAATCACAGAATGCTTGAGGTTGGAAGGGACCTCTGGAGGTCATCTGGTCCAATGCCCCTGCTCAAGCAGGGCCACCTAGAGCCACTTGCCCAGGACCATGTCCAGATGGCTTTTGACTATCTCCAGAGATGAAGACTCCACAACCTCCCTGGGCAACCTGTGCCAGTGTTCACACTCTCACAATAAAAATAATGTTTCATGATATTCAGAGGGAACCTGCTGTGTTTCAGTTTGTGCCTGTTGCCTCTTGTCCTGTCACTGGGCACCATGAAAAAGAGCCTGGCTCCATCTTCTTTGCACCCTCCTTTCAGGTATTTATATACATTGATAAGGTCCCCTGAGTCACCTTCTCTCCAGGCTCAGCTCTCTCAGCCTTTCCTCATAGAAGAGATGCTCCAGTCCCTTTAACATCTTCGTGGTGCTTTGTTGAACTCTGTCCAGTCTGCCCATGTCGCTCTTGCACTGGGGATCCCGGAACTGGATACAGTACTCCAGGTGTGGCCTCACCAGTGCTGAGTAGAGGGGATGGATCACCTCCCTTGACCTGCTGGCAATGCTTTGTCTAATGCAGCCCAGGATATCATTTGCTGCCTTTGCAGCAAGGGCACATTGTTGGCTTATGTTCAGCCTGATGTCCATCAGGACCCCCAGGTCTACACCTGAATCTATAATCACTGCTAGTACCTCCACAATATTTTCTCTCCTAACCAAGATAGCGTGAAACAGGGTGTTGCTTCATATTTATGTCAAAACCTCTTTCTGCTGCTCTGGGAAGTTAAAGAGGTATAAAATGATTACTTGTACCTTCAGTTCAAAGCCCACCCTCTTCATGCTGCCAGAGTGGTGCAAAGGGAACTTGTTGAAAATGTAAGTGAAGTCCATTACTTGAATTGCATGCTGATAATGAACCACCGCATGGAGTTAGTTATAGCAATTTTAAGAGCCACAGTGGTTTAAAAGTTACTCTTGCTAAACTCTTTTATTTTTGATCTTTTCCTGCAAGAACAGCAGCGGTTCTCAGCCAAATACTTGTGCCCTGTCAGAGCTCTGACCTTACATGCACTCTGTTCTCAGGGGATTATTTCATTATTTTTACTCTGTTTTAACTCGTGCTGTTCAAAATGCTGTGAAGCATATCCCCCACTGACACACCAGTCCTGGAAGACTACCATGCAGCTTGCTTCATCTTCCCCGCAGGGACCACTGAAGTTATGACAATCTTCTCCAGTAATACAGATGAGAGACAAAAGTACCTTTGAAGAGATTTTTTTTCCAAAACACTGACCCTACTGATTATTACCTGTTTGCACAGCAGATGGGGAAAAAAATCCATCAGCAATGGTTGCTTTTCTTCCTAAGAGGATATGAGACATTATTTTGGGTTGAAATGATTCCAGGATCTGCCGGATAGTCCGTTTTCCTCTTATAGCATAGCTGGGAAGGCACTGAATAGAGAAAGGTTAGGAAGACTAAGCCTTGCTTTGCAGATGTGGTTTCTTTTTTTGATGCAAGCATGATTTTTTCCAAGTCACAACGGGATTCCAATGGAAACTGGGTCCCTAAATGACTTTGTAAATCGAAGTGAAACTGTAAGTGAAAGTTAATGGGTTCCATGCTTACATATGCATGTGTCTGAAAATTTCCCTCACCACCCATTCTAATATAAATGTGTGAAGGGAAAATTGAGGATGTTACATATTTAGAGTTCAGTAAAGCACTTGGCACTGTGTTTCATGAAATCTTACTGCTAAATTAATTCAGATTGGCTTGGATAGCAGCATACTCATGTGGGCTGAAAACTGCCTGACAGATTGTAAACATGTGGCAGTGACAAAGAGTCCTCCTTCCACAGTGTTAAAGATACGTGTCTAGTGGCATATACTGTAGGGACTGCAACTAATCAAATCTCATTATATTATATTAAGAGTATAAACATGTTCAATATTAGCTAAAAAGAGAGGCCCAAATCTGGAAAGACTGAAGTATATATAGCTTTGCAGAAGTTTATTACTCTTTTTGAGGTCTAGAGATCAAAAGTCCTGAAAAGAGTGGAAATACAGGGCTAAGAGATTAGAAATAAGATTAATTTGGAAGGGGGGGACTGACAACAAAAAAAACCACCCAAGGAACCTAATAATAAAAAATACGATGAGAGGCAAAAGACTGGAAAAATGTAATGATTTATTGACAATAATCAAGAAGTGCATGATATAAAACTTTGCAATATGATACAGGAACAAAATAAGACAGTGACTTCAGAGTGTGTATACAAAGTCATGATGTAATGGACTAATTTTGTTGTGATGTTAGCTATTAACCATGCTGATCAGAATTATTTCACTACTATTGCTTGAAATCATCTTCTTTTTCCTATGGAAAAAGAACCTGTTGTGTGGTGGAACAGCAGTTTGTATAGTGAAGTTCTGAGCCACCTCTTGGCATTGCAGAAATACAATGAGTAACACAGATGCCTTTTCTCTATAGCTCCAAGATGACTACATCCTTCCTAAAGACTGCTTTCTTCACATCACCTGAAACACATCCAAGGAAATTCAGAGAAGTAAAACAAACAAACAAAAAACTGAACTGTGCTTGACTGCAAGGAAAGACTGAAACAGCCAAACCTGCAGAATTTTCTAAAAAATGGAGAGGTACTAGATGTTTTCCTTGTTGAAAATATTTAGAGCCATTTTATTCCATTACAGGCTCACTGAAATCCACTGGAAAACCTAAGAGTAAAAATAAACATTTTTCATACTATTGAGAATTTCCTTAGCATTCAAAATGTGTGAGTATTTTGCAAACACAAAGACAAACACAATCCCTGGGCTGAGGAGCATGTAAGTTAAGAATCATTCTACAATCATTTCACTGTAGTTTTACCCTGACACAACCTTACGATATGTCAGTTGTTTCATAGGACTCTCCCAAATGCTAGATCTTCAGCTTGTGATAAATCTGAGTTCCTCTTCAATCAGAGAGGAGTTATTTACTAAAGAATAATTTTGCATAAATAAATGGGTACCATTGAGAATTGGTAACTGTATAGCATGATGACATAATAAACGACACCCTATATATTTGCACACCCGTCAACCTTATTTCACCATGTGCAAAAACTTGTTGTTACATCCGTATCTTGGGAGTTCTGTAGCAGCTACAAAGGATGCAGCCTTTTACCATCAAAAAATTGGGTCAAGAGCTGGCAGGTGATCATGTACTCATAGGTGTTGTAATGTAAGCTTTTACTGATGGGTGTTGGGGGATGCTTCTACTTCACACTTAAAAGAGGGGAGAAAATGTAGGTTTGATCTCTAAAAATGTGAAGTCTTTCTGGTGAATGGCTTAACACACTCCACTTCCATTGACATGAAGGGAATGGACCAAGTGGTTTCAAAGCCAGGATAATGAGAAATGCCATGACCCTTTGAGTATCTTGATCTATTATGGCCTTATTTGTTATCTTCTGACTGTTTGTTGCCCCATCCTCCACCCAACTCTCAACCAGCTGGTTAATAAAGAACAGCACTTACCAGTCCGTATGTCGGTATTTGGGTACAGTTTCATAACAAACAGGCCTCCAATGTATTCAGCTTGGCAAAATGGTTGTGAACCAGTTTTGAAAATGAACTTTAATCTGAACAAAGCAAAAAAGAGTGTCTACGTTAGCCCACTAATTAATGCAACATACATTTATATAGCTACACTGCTACTTCTGCTCATTTTTTCAGATATGTGGACAATAAACACATGCATTGGCCAAATAACCAATTTTCTTTTAGCCTGGACTGGCAAGGCAGAGAGGTTTTCTTGTTAATCATCATCCATTAATGCTCAGCCAGCTGAAAAGAACCCAGAATATGACACCCCTTGCTTTCCAGCACTAATGCTATAAATTGAGAATAATTAAAAGCAATCAATGATGAGAGAAATTGATGCTGGGATGCTGCAGTTTATTCTCAGTGTGGCCAAATACATACATTCCCAGAGGGGAAAAAAGACTTAAAATTCTGAGGTTTTTTTCTGCTACTTATATCATACAAGGACAGAGGGCAGACCTAGAAAAAAAAAGTATAAACCAAACTGCAGAAAGATAAATAAAATGCAAATAAGCAACTAAACCAAATAACCTTACACTGGATCACTTAGACATTATTTTTCCCAGTTTACACAGATCCTTCTTCCAGCTCCTGCATTTTGATTATAAACTTTT
>NW_008795948.1:933634-940111 GCF_000699145.1 Aptenodytes forsteri
TTATTATTATTATTATTATTATTATTATTTTGTCTTCATGTTATTTTTTGCTACTTAAACCGGAGGAAAGCACTATCAGTTTAACCAGAAACGACGGTTTGTCCTTGTCTGTAGACCCACTTGGAAAAGTAAGGTACATGCTTAGTCACTCCAGTTTAATCTTACTGAGTGCCTTTGGGAACCAGGAAACTGAGACTTCAGCAGAGCTGCTGGCCTAAGCACTGCTGGAAAGCTGCACGGCCAGCTGAGCCTGGAAGAAGAAAAGGGAATGGGCATGAGCCGATCACCTGTCTATTGGAGAGGGGGAAACACTGCCCTCAGCTGCATATTGTTTTGCTTTTACCTGGAATCATCAGGAATTTCATCAGGTTAAAATATGCAAAACTGGTTTTGTACCACATTCAAGAAGGAACAGGAATAAAGTTTACAGATCAGGAAGCCTCCCCACGCCTCCAGCAGCCACTAACATTCTCTTAAAAATGCTAGTCTTATAAAACAGCACGCATTGTTTTATGAGATTGCAACTCTTGTTTCTCTTACAAGATTGCTCCTCATAGCCTGCAGAACCATCCTGCGTGTCACTTATATTTGGAGATTGTGAATGTAGAAATGGCCAATTTCAATCATTACTTTCATAAAAGTATTTTTTTTTCTCCAACAATGGAATAAGGTTGTCAGTTTTTATTTGTGAGCTAGTTATTATAAAAATCAATTTACATAAAAGGCAATTTTAAGTTGAGGAATACCATCAAATTATTATGTTTCTTATAGAATATCATGGGAAATTGGTTTTGGTCTGTGATATTTAATACTTTGATGAGGAACTTGGGAGATAACATAAGATCACTGATAAAAGCTTCAGCTCAAAAAGAGAATGGAGATAAGTAACAATGAAGAGGAGAGTTCTATAACCTAGAGTGGTCCAGATCACTCAGCTAGATAAAAAGTACTATACAGTATATGGTTTGAAACAGCCAGTGTAAAATCATACCTGTAGGGCCATTTAATTTAGCTTATATTGATAAGAAAGAGCCCTCTCAACTTGGGAAGAAAGTACTGTAACAAGGATTTTCAGGTAACTTTGAAATCAGCCGTATCTGCTGCCATAGCGTGATGTTGTTTAATATAAGCCTTCACATATAACAGAGTATCTCCAAAATCAGTGTGGTGGGTATTACCTGTTGTGAGCACATCTGTGCTTAATTGTGATTTCCACTGTGAAAGGCACATGTTCAACTGGAGAGGGCTCAAATTAAGGACTGGAAATTGGTGAATTTGATCTGTTAGTTTACAGTAGCAGAATTTAGGTAGAATTTCTGGTGAAGAAATGTATAAGCAATCCCATGCCTGAAGCTAAAGCTGAACATATGCAGTTCAGAAATAAGCCATACCTTTTTCAACAGTGAGAGAAATCAGCCAGGACAAATTTGGTGGATAACCTGCAATACATTCCCCGCATAAGACATTTTTGTCATCAAGATTGATTTTTATTTATGCTGTAGTCCAAACAAGATAATATCATAGCCATTTTTGACAGAATGTCAGAATAAATTATCATAGCTGTTCCCTTTATTTGGTTTTATGATCTATAAATCCTCTTAATATACCTTGCTTATTGATTTTTAACATTAGCTAATTAAAAAAAACCCAACACAACTTTCAAGGCAATGCTATCTTTTAAGCTGTTCTGCATAAATCCATTTAAAGTTAGCAAACACCTTGTTTTCAAATACAATTATGCAATATAATTGGAAAGGAATAGCACATACATAACCTCAAAGAACATGGAGGATTTTATAAAATGAGCTTGAAGAGCTGTTCCTGGCACATTTTTGCTGGATATATCCATTCATAAACAATGCGAAATGCTGCTCGTAAGTGTCCTGGTTACTGAGGCCAGCAATCAGTTATGTCGATATATTGTCACAGTCGATTACTCTTCTGCAGCAGAGCCTGTACTCCATGTAGTTCACTCCCAGTCCACCATGACTTGTGTTTGAGGTCCATCCCTGCTCTCCATCCAATGCAGCGCTCAAAGGCTAATCACTGAGCTCCAGCAAGCGGGGTGCCACGTACTCCTGCTCCGGGCAAAAGCTGTCCCCACTGACCTGGCACATTTCTCACGTGGTATGGTGCCTTCTTCCCATCACTGACCTTGAATGATCAGGCACATGACCAAAGATGACTATCTCTCATGCTCATAGAAGATGATTTTTAAGGAATTTGCACATTTCACATGTTGCTTGAATAGCAGAGAAGTATAATTATTTGCTGTTTCTATAAGGGTAATGTATAGGGGCCCCTAGCGGGGTGGCACCTCATAGGCAGAGACTAAAGGACAGCGATTTTCATCTCTCCTGCACATAGATTTGATGATGTAAATATGAGATGGGACACACCAAATTGTGCAAATAAGTGAGAGGAGTGGGAGTTTGGGTAAAGATGGTTAAAAAAATACAAGATAATGAGGGCACAGGCTGAAGGCTGCTAGTCAGGAATGGACAGAAAGCAATTTTGTGAGACATTTCAAGATGTTAAATTTGTTTCTCTTCAACATCAGAACAAAATGAAACTTTCCAAATGTGTCACTAAACTGTAGACAAGAAATGTCTGCCTTCTGTTACCCAGCAATTTGGTTACTGACCTCTGCAGGCTCAGACACCTGTTTGGGTTAAAAAGGGCAGATTTTTTTACCCCAGATTACTCAGGCAGATTAGGGAATTAAACCCAAGGATTTCCTATCCTAGACTTACACCTGATTTAGCCTGGCTACTGAGGGGCCTTTCCCAACTCCTGGAACATTTTTTTGTGGGGAATAAAGGCATTTTCAGATGTCTCTTCCTTTTTTTTTTTTAAGTTACTGTGTCAAAAGTACCAGCAGCTGGACCTGTTTTGGAGTGGCAGGGAGAGCTCACAGCAGCTCTAGGCACCAGTTGCCCAGAACTGCTCTGTGTATGACAACAGACCAGTGTATTTTTATTTGCTCAACTCATTGCATAAAGCTAGATGATGGGTACAAAGCTCTGCTTAGCTGTTTCTAAGACTACTGCTATGTTAATGAAAACAATTATCCAGGAAAGAGACAAAACCCTAAATGACCTTAAGAGGCATAAAAATGAACATAATTATCAAAAATAATAATTCAGAATTCAGAATAAATTAATAATTTGTAACGCACCTCCAAAGAAATTGCAGAGGTTACAAAACTCAAGGGACCTCATCAGCATAAGGAGGAAAAAATATTGTTCTGAGAAAAATTGATTTGCACTGGGCTCCTAAGTGAAGGTCAGACAGAGCACAGGGTAAGTTTTCTGGTACTTTTGAGTGACTGTGCCTAGCCAGGCACAACAGAGAGCTTCAGCTGTAGATAATCTCCCAGAGCCTTTGTGGAGAGAAGGAGCAAGTGGCATTTCTTCTTTCACTACCTGTGAAAGACGTACATGCCCACCATCCTCCCTCCAGACCAAGGTTTGAGGAAGCAACATGCAAAAATGCTATGTGGGAAACAAGCAAGAGTCCAGTCCAAGGGTTACTCAAGTCCCTGTGACCACAGACACGGGAGATGTCAGGGCAAGGTTATTCCACCTTGGGAACTGGGGAAGAGGGGGAATTGGGGAAGAAAGCCCTTCCTGTGGCCTTCTACATAGGTGGGCAAAGGTAGGTGTGGAGCTGGGGAGGGGAATGGTTTTAAAGGACCATGATCCCCAGCTTGTGCTTCGCTTCCTCATTCCTGTGCGTTTCTGAAGAACTTATCAACTTTGGCAGCATTTGTTTGCGACGGGGTTCCTGGCAGAACTGGGGACCGACTTGTCCCATGTTCTCCAGATGAAAGCCCATCCCAGGTAAGGGTGAGAGTGAGACCCATAGAGGGGTGTGATATTCTTCACTTGTATGCTTCTGGTGGGAGACTGAGTCTCTCTCCCTGCATAATCAGAGGGGATTATTTGGGGCTACATGTTATTATCGTTCCTAAGCAACATCACTTACTGTGGGTACCCCTGCTATGCTAGTGCACAGAGTTTGCATTATACAGTGTCAATTTTGTCCTGGCAGTTCCTTGATTTTCTTTCTTTACCCTAATGAAAGGGGGGCTTTTCGGTGTTGGGGTTTTTTTAATACACTCAATGAAACACGCGGTGAAAGGTACGTGATAATAGAGACTCCGAGATAGCTGTGCATGCACAGTAACCTGTGTTCACATTTAAACGTCTTAGCCCCAGAGAGTGTTTTTATGAAAGCAGCATTGTACAGGCCTATTTATTACCTGCCAATTCCATTTCTTAGAGTGAAGTCGCTTCTGAGCCAGTTTTTTCTACAAGAACCTGTTCCTGCGGATGGATGTGGGGGTGGGTGGATGGGTGGGTAGGCAGAGGAAAGGGATGGGAGTGATGGGAGGATAGTACCTAGATATTACAGAATTGCTGTAGAAAATATCTTGCTATTTATTCCTCGAAGCAGATGGTGCCAGTTGATTACCTTCACTAATAGAAGCTGTACCTGTTAGCGGGGGTGTGAAGAAACTTCTCTGCAGTGATAGCTTAGGGAAAGGCAAACTATTGCTTAAGGTATTCAAGCAAGAACCTGCCGCAGAAAGATTAATGTGTGAAGGCTAAAGGGCTGGGGCAAGGGAAGCAGGGTCAACTCTCTACAACACAGGGCTGTTGCCCTGAATTACGGGGACTGGTCTGCTGCATATCCATGAGGAGATAAGTTATGTCCGTCCTGTAGGAGGGGATTTGCAGAGCCGAGAGGCACTGTGCCATAATACCAGAGCAATTTGCCCCACTGCGGCTGCTCTGGTCATGTCTGAGTTCAACCCATGGCGACTTGTCCATCCTGCAAGCCCAGCTCTCTCTGTTCCTTTGATTCAACATCTGTTTAAACTGCTCCTGAGCAAACAGCTTAGGAAAGAGCTCTTGGCTGTGTGCATGCACTGCTTCCTCTACAGCCATCCAAAGGGCTTTGCACACCTCTGTCCCTGAGCAGCTCAGCAGTGATCTCTGTCAGATCAGCCCTTCCACTGCACAAGGTGGGGTTAATTTTTTTCTTGATGTGCTTGCTGAGAGTGCTCTGTATAATAAATAACTATAACCAAAATGGCCTCCATCGTAGAATCTTCATACTGTTTCTGCAGCCTTATATTTGATTGCTTTCATTTCCACTGTGTTGGTTTTTCCAGTGGCTTTAAGGGACTTATCTTGGGTTTGCACTGACCCAAGGAAAGCAGAATCAAACCATCTGTGTAAGACGTGGGGGGGGATTTACAGCAAGTAAGGCAGGAAAAGGAGAATTTCTACAGTACAGCAGAACACATGCTGGTTTTTTCATATGTTGGCTCCTGAAACTTCACTGCAACAGTAAATAAATTGCCTCAGCAGTTTCTGAAAAATGCCATTTAATGTTTGCTCGCCCCTGGGAGTGCTAAACATTGTCAGATTTGTTGAAAATGCCAGTAAAAGACTCCTGGGAATTTCATCCACATGCCTGCAGCTTTGATAAGTATTATAAAAAGCTGGTGTAGTACAGCACTGCTAGTACGATCCACTGTGTTTGTGAGGCACTGTGGAAAAATAGCAAGAAAAATGCACTTTAATTTTTATTCCTGTCAGGTTAAAATCTATCAATATACCAAAGCCTTAAGAAGTGGACAAAATAGATGAAAATGGAAGGAGGTTACATGTGCTCTTACATTGGGATTCAGTAGGAATCCACTGACCATTTTATTTTTTCTCAAGACTGCAGAAGAATTGTACCTTTGTAAAATGAAAAATTCTGGTTATGGCCCAAGTCCTGAATATTCCATTAAATCAGAAGTAACTCTGTTGTAGAACTAGTCTGAGGAAAGAACTGGCATAGTCCAGGTATTTTGAAGAACTTGACACTGAGTTACGGAAGACAGAGATTCAAGTTCTTGTGCCATTTGCTCGAGGGAACAGTATTCCTCCATTAATATTTCAGACCTGCACCATATCTGCAAAGGTGTTGGGTGTAAAAGCTAGTTAGCGTTTCTTTACCTCCTGACACAAACTTTGCTGAAATCAATATATTTTGCTGCTCAGTAGAATAGCATATTTTTGCATTCACATTTTTACATTGTACCCTAGGAAAATCTGGTCAGCTTTATTCCAAAGCTGAATCTTGCTATCCAGAATGCTGGTTCTACCTGCTACCTTGTGTTGGGGCAAAGGAAGACAAAATGAATTGGTGAAAGAAAGAGGAAGCATTGACACATATCCATATATATCCATTTTGAGAACTGTATTTCAGCTGAAACTGTTTTGAATTCTGTGACTATTTTACTGCTTTCCTTTCATCCTCCAGTATCTGTGCACTTCCATTTCCATTAAGAAATATCAAGAATAGAATCATAGAATAATTTTGGTTGGAAAAGACCTCTAAGATCATCGAGTCCAACCATTAACCTAACACTGCAAAGTCCACCACTAAACCATGTCCCTAAGCGTCACATCTACACGT
>NW_008795948.1:940127-944687 GCF_000699145.1 Aptenodytes forsteri
ATTTTTCCTCATGTCCAATCTAAACCTCCCCTGGTGCAACTTGAGGCCATTTCCTCTCATCCTATTGCGTGTTACTTGGGAGAAGAGACCGACACCCACCTGGCTACAACCTCCTTTCAAGCAGTTGTAGAGAGCGATGAGGTCTCCCCTCAGCCTCCTTTTCTCCAGGCTAAACAACCCCAGTTCCCTCAGCTGCTCCTCATAAGACTTGTGCTCTAGACCCTTCACCAGCTTTGTTGCCCTTCTTTGGATGCGTTTCAGTACCTCAATGTCTTTGTTGTAGTGAGGGGCCCAAAACTGAACACAGTATTTGAGGTGTGGTCTCACCAGTTATTCTTGTGGTATTTTTACCTGTTTCTTCAAACCTCAGCTCCATTCTCCAAAATAAAATATTTTCTGCTTGAATTGTTTTGAGATCAGTTTTTGTAGACTGTAGGAATATGTCTAGTTTGCATAAACACAAACATGAGCTGAAACATTTTTGCAAGTGTATAGTTTTAATACACCTGCAAGATTATCTGTTGAACTATGGGATTCTTCATTACAATATTTAAGCAATTTTGAAGTAATTTCAGTCGGCAGAACTGCTGCATGGTTGAGCTTCATATTTCTTTTGCTCTTCTCCCTTCCCAGGTAGTTATGATAAATACACATGCTTTTTTTCCCCTGCAAAGTAGGGTCTACAGGAGAAATGTGTAGACCTTTCAGTTTGGCTTTATTCCATTTTAGGAAGATCTTTATGACAAAGCTATTCCACAGGTGCTAAATATGCCCACTGGAATTCTGCCACGGGAACAGTGTTGCAGAATTGTATTAGCCTGATGAGTCAGGCCGTGCATTTTTTCTGAAGAGACTAACAGCATGTCAGTTATTACGTTACTACTATCTACTTGCTTATTTGTCTCATCATTCCAGAAAGAATAAAAGCTGTGTAAATCTAGCAGGTAAGGACCCCTGCTTGCTCAAAGACCGTATAGTTCAAATCATAATAAAGCAGGACTCTGAAAAGAAAGAGGGAATAAAAAAGAACGAGGGAATAAAAAAGAATTAAGTTGCTGCTGAATCTTGATGGACTGAAGGACTCTGGCTTCACTAAAGCTCCCTTAACTAAAACTAATGTGACAACAGTAACACCAGGTTGCCCAGAGAGGTGGTGGATGCCCCATCCCTGGAAACATTCCAGGTCAGGCTGGATGGGGCTCTGAACAACCTGATTTAGTTGAAGATGTCCCTGCCCACAGCAGGGGGGTTGGACTAGATGACCCTTAGAAGTCCCTTCCAACCCAAACTATTCTATGATTCTATGATTCTATAACACCCCTGCTGCCACTGTGGTGGTGAGAAGATATTTCCATGTGCTTGTTGGGAACTATGAGTACCAGAGCTGTTTACAGAGCATGCTGAAAAATCTCATGGGTATTAACCATTCTTGCTCACTTTTGAAATGGGTCACTTTGTAGAAAATGGCCTAGAAGTGAAAAGCTTTGTTCTTAACATCAGTTTCGTGAGTCTTTCCATTCCCCCCCATATTGGTTAATATAATTTAATTTCCCTGTCTTTACCTATCATAAGAGAATCTGGGGGAAAGGGTTGCTCTTCTCTGTACTTGCAAATTATTTGATATAATTTGTTTGAGATCTCCTTCTTTCATGGTGCTTTCTTAAAATTAGAACCAAATTAAATGTGTTCCTAGCCATTGCAGAATGCTTTGATTAGAGCTGAATTATGCTCAGTTGTGATCTACATTGAAATTTGCATGACACATCTCTCCTGGAGTGAAACTAAAAGGGAATTTGAATCCTCCCCTATTCCTTTCCAATGAATACAGTCCATTAACCATTAAATCCAATAAGTTGTGGTCAATATTTAGAACAGATGAATGTGTAGATTTTATGAATGATGCAGCTATTAGAAGAAAAGTCTCATGTACCTACCTAATCTGTGCTAACTGAATAGTCTATGTCTATTAAAGGATAGTTAATGACAAGCACCTCTTTTTTTTTCCCTTTTCTTATTTGTATTGCACCAGTCTCCACAGTCCCCTGTTTCAATCAAGACAGCATCCTTGATTATGGAAGTAAATACTGTAAGATCTTCATTGGGAAAATATGTGTGTTTAGTATGACTGTTGTGAACATTTGCAGTGATTTACGTGTGTCTGCTTATATGCAAAAAGGTAGCATAAGTATATGTGTTTTCAGGGGCTACGGTGGCAGACGCCTGCTTTTGCAAACCCACAGTGGCAAGTTCAAGCCTTCTGGTCTCACACGGGTGACTGTTTTCAGCCTCGTAAGCTGTAAATGGGCATCTGAACATCAGACTGAAAGGTGGCTGGTATGAAGTGTTATGGGTTGCTGCCTGTAAATGGGAAAGGGTCAGCAGAGGACCCGCATCCCACAGGAAGTTAGGCATATGCTTAACTTATCACATTGAGAAAGGTCCACTGAAAACAAAGGGGGAAATCTAACAACGTCATTCCTACTGGGCTCTTTGAGCCCAGGATATTGTTGCAGGGGACCATACAACTCACTGTACATGTGAAAAAGCAGAATAATTTTTTTGCTGGCTTTCTGCTACTTGCCACCTTTTTTTTTTATTTTTCTTGTCTTATTTTGATGTGTTCTTTCTCCATTAGTTTTCAGAAACAATTAATTCTTCATTTGAAAAGGCTGTATGAGAGAAATTATGTGTGTATGTGTAGAAGAGAGAAAGAAAGAGACAGAAGTTGCCTTCTGTCTGGATCCAACAGGAAATAGCTTCTTAAGTAGCTATCACAGTAAGAGAACAGCACATCTAGGTTGTCTCTGTGATGATATAAAATAGCATCTACCCCACCTGACATCACTACTCAGACAGCCTCTAATCCCAGATGGCTAACATAAAAGCTCCATAACCTTGTGTTACTATTAAATGAAAGGTAGGTCATGGGTTCTGACTAGTAGGAACCTTAAGAATTGTTGCTGTGGGAGAGGAGTACTTGCAGAACCTCTGCTCTGCATCGATACAGCCAGCTTCTCCCACGACGGTTCAGTTCTTCCCAACCCTCTGTGCAGTGTTGGTTCCCTGATGATAGAAATGCAACAACTGAACTCTGAGAGAACTGGTATTGTCATGATTTTATAGATTTTTTTTCTCAAATGCTTACACAGATATATATTGGATTTTTGTTTGTCAAGCATAAACACTGTCAAAAGTATCTGCTCTTTTTTAACTTTGGAAATGACAGCTTTCTGATCAAAGAAAACATTCATTTTCTTTCCATCCGGAGGAATAATACAGTACTGGTTCTCTTCCAAATAACACATCTCATGTCTTGTTGCTTTGCTCTTTCCTTAAGACATATAACTTACCATAGCAAGCTTTTTAATTAGGGCCTGATCCAAAACTTGTAACTGCTGTTGGGAAAAAAAACAAAACAAACCAACCAAACACCATCGCCTTCAGGCTCTTTCAAGCAGTTTTATGTGCAGTTATTCACACACTGGTTACACTTGCGTGACAAGGCTACATTGTAGGGACAATATACAGAATACAGCATTTCCTTAGGATATTAGCAGTCATTTTGGATACTGGGAAAGCTACCTTTTCTTCTCCTTTTTCTTCATGTCAGTTGTGGCAATCAACTGTAAAATGTGACAGTGATTAGACACGGCAGCTTTTTTCTGTACCAGTGTTTTGATGCACCAAAACTTACTCCCTCTTTTTTTCTTTTATATTTCTTTTTTTTTTTAATCTAAGACAAAGATTTATGGCATCTTTGGGAATTAGCTGTGTGATCCACTTTCCTAACAGGTGCAGAGGGAGAATTTCTGGCCTCTTTCATGTCTGTCTTTTCAGATTTTGCCACAATGTGATAACTGAAAGAACCTTTCTTACCATCGCACTGTCATGTTAACAGTGTAAATGGAAAATGGTAAGAGAGAGACTTTAGTTTTCCACAGAATGTGCCAGCACCACCCTAATGTGGGCACTTGTTCAGCCAGCTGGGGCTTTAAAAGTGTGAGTCCGAGCGGCCAAAGTGAAGTCTCTAACCAAGCAACATCCCTCATTGCTGGCCGATGGGTTGCCCAGAGGGCAACCATAGCTCCTCTAGGTGCTATCAAATAAAAGGGGGGAAAAGGGCAAGTAATCCCTCAGATGGAGGGGGGAACCTTCCAAGGGGCACAGACGCTGGCTTTTCGACAGGTTCCAGGAATGCTGGATGCAACCGGTGCGCTCAGGGTGTGCCTGACCACAGCGCAGGGATTAAACTACTAGCAACTCGTCGCCAGGTCTGATCCTTCCTGAGCTGCGCATCAGCGGAAAGTTGGGCTTCCTGTTGCTCTCGCCTGCGGTCCGGGAGTGGATCAGACCGACTCCGCGATCCCTGGCTGAGCCTGTGCCTCGCAGGCGCTCGTCTGCGCATGAGTCGCCGCGGGAGGCTCCGCGGCTGGAGTATTTCAGGGGCTGGGCACCGGGGGAAGATGCTCAGTGCCTGAAGGAGGCCGGGCGCCCGGCGGAGCGGGGAGCCGCGGCGGGCCCAGGAGAGGGCCTCGGGGCGGGGGGGGTCGCGGCCCGCGG
>NW_008795948.1:945233-946550 GCF_000699145.1 Aptenodytes forsteri
CCGGCTCGGATGCCCCCTTCCTCCCGCCCTCGCCCGCTCCCGGCGACCCGCTGAGAGATGGACTTGGCAGGCGTGCTGCTGGCGTTGCTCCTCGTGCTGGTGCTGGTCGTCTCTCTGCTCTCCAACCTCCTGGTGCTGCTATGCTTCGTCTACAGTACGGAGATCCGCAAGCAGGTCGCCGGCGTTTTCCTGGTGAACTTATCCTTTTGCAACCTGCTCCTCACCGTCCTGAACATGCCTTTTACCCTGCTCGGGATCCTGAGGAACCAGCAGCCCCTCGGGGACTGCGTCTGCAAAGCGGTGGGTTTCCTGGAAACTTTCCTGACTTCCAACACGATGCTGAGCATGGCAGCGCTCAGCATCGACAAATGGATTGCCGTGGTGTTCCCCTTAAGCTACACCAGCAAGATGCGGTATAAGGACGCTGTGATACTGATGGGCTACTCGTGGCTCCACTCCCTCACGTTCCCCTTGGTATCCTTGTTTTACTCGTGGGTAGATTACAGCAGCGTTTATGCCTCTTGCACCTTGCACCTGAAGGAAGAGACGGAGCGGAGAAGGTTTACAGTGTTCACCATCGTCTTTCACTCCACCAGTTTCATGCTGTCGCTGGTGATCTTGTGTTTCACCTATTTAAAGGTGTTGAAAGTTGCCCGGTTCCACTGCAAGCGGATAGACATTATTACCATGCAGACTCTGGTTTTGCTGGTGGATATCCACCCCAGGTAATGCGTGCGTGTTCGTATTCACAGCCCCGGGGCACTTGCGGTAGGTACCGCGGGCGGAGAGGATGTCCTGCCTCCCCAGCACCCTTTCCTGCGCTCCTGCCTGCCCCGGCCACATGGCGAACGCTTCTGCCTCTAGTTTCAGACGCTGCTTATAGTGCCAGAAGACGGTGGCTTCTGCATTTGTAGCCTGCATTGTTTAAATGCTAGTCCCGCTCGCCGGGTGCTCCCACTTGCCCGAGCTCCCTTTAACAGGGAGCCGCTGCTTTGGTGAGTGCGATCGTCCCCAGGCTCGGCGGGGCCGGGGCTGCCCTCCCCTCCCCCGGGGCAGGGGCTCTCGGGCCGGGAGCGAGTCCTTCCCTTCTCCCCTGGGCTCACATCTCGCCTCCTTGCTTCTTGCCTTAACCCACCGACTGCTCTTTTCCCTTTGCAGTGTGAAGCAGCGCTGTCTTAATGAGCAGAAACGGAGGAGGCAGCGGGCTACCAAGAAAATCAGTATTTTTATAGGGTCGTTCGTGATCTGTTTTGGTCCTTACATTATCACCAGGTTAGTATCGCCTCTTGGGGTGGGGGACTTTCCGGGACAGGTATG
>NW_008795948.1:946614-974044 GCF_000699145.1 Aptenodytes forsteri
CACACACACACACACACACACACACACTCACACTCACTCACACTCACACACACGCCCACCCTGCCCACACGCCCAGCCGCCGGGCGAAGCCTCGGCAGCCTCTGGCTCTCCTTTCCTCATTGCAGCCAGGTCTGGGTGCCTCTGCCAAGAGCAAGAGGCTTTTAGGACAAGTACCAGGAATTAATTATATGCCAGTGGGAGATGAAAGCAGTTTAAAAGACTCGCCACCCTACCTTATTAACACAACCCGAGCAATAGAGAGGAAAGCAGACAGCTTTTCCCGATTAGCTCAGGTCTTTTTTTTTTTTTTTTTTTTTTTTTTTTTTTTTTTTTTTTTTTTTTTTTTTTTTTTTTTTTTTTTTTTTTTTTTTTTTTTTTTTTTTTTTTTTTTTTTTTTTTTTTTTTTTTTTTTTTTTTTTTAAGGCATAAGGCCAAACTTGAAGGCATAAGGCCAAACTTGCTGCTATTGGAAGCTGAGGTGACATAATTTAAATTTATCCAGGCTGATAATTTGTCAGATAAGCTTTGTGTCTGGAAACATTAATGTCTGTAAATATATTGCTAATGGTGCAGCACAGCCTTGTAATGAGGTGTGAGAGTTATCTCCCAGGAAAACCAATAATTAGACTTTTAAAATGTATAGGAAACACCATGCCTCTCAACTGGTCGGAATCATTGGCATCCACCACAGTGGTCTGCACCTTTTTAAGTAGTTATGTATCATTCTCATTCTGTACTTGCATAGCCTTTATACAACATATGGTTATTATTTTTAAATCTTGCATAAATCAGTGAGCTGGAAGCCAATGTAACTCTACTGAAGTGCAGCACCTCAGGATTTAGCCTTTCATCTCTAAACTGAAATGGGCTACATCTTTCACTAGTGATTTTTTAAATTATTTCCCACTTCACAGTGTGTTCAAGACATACTTGAAGAGAACTGACTTCTGTCAAGGAAGGTGCACTAGTCTTTGCAAAACCACCCTGGTGAGGGCTTCCTCAAGGTTGCTGCCAAGCTGCCAGCATCTGCAGCCACACCAGTTTACAGAAATCGGCCAGCTTTAGTGCACTGATCTTACACACTCACATATATATAGGCCATTTACAGTCATTGTCATTGCCCTTTTCTTACATGGGTAGGGGGACAGATTGAGGCCAGTGCACAAAAATGACAACGTTTTTTAACCTTTAGGATGACATTTCTTTCAGTGCCCATTTATATGTTGAAAGGGATTGCTGACTGATTGTCTGGATAACTGCATTTTTTTTTCTGCAGTTGAAAGGATTATTACAAATATTAACATTACATCACCGAGTTAAAAGGTTAATTGATCACTGTTCAGTACATTCTGAGTCATTTTCTATTCACTTTTGCCATAATCAGGATATAATTATATTGAGCAAAGTGGATTTTGCCATCTTCTTTCCATCTGAGCATTACCAAGCTCAGCAAATTCCAGCATCGCTACATTTTTCAGGGTGGAGATATTTCTCATAAACTTCTAAAATAAAAGTGACTTCCGTCTTCAGACCCTGCATTTGGCAAATGTAAGATGGTGCATTTTCTATGTGTGGCAAACAGGTATCTCATGTGTCACTAGAGAGAAGACTGAGGGTTGATTTATATAAATGTGTGTGTCAAGGTACAGCTTCTGTCTCAGTCACAAGGACTGAGGTAGTTCAGTGACAGCAAAATAGGAAGTATTTGGGGAGGACATCCTCAAAAGCTCTTTGCCCCAAAGGCAAGACAGTGTCCAGGCAGCACTAGATAAACGGTGGTGGTGGAGGTGAGGTTAGAGGACTTGCTGCCATGCCCGTTTCTCCATTCTTCCCCCATTCTGGTTTTTAGGGGGGTGATGCTGAAGCAATCTCTATGGAGGCAATGTGAGAGATCTCCTCCCCTGTTTTCTTGCTCTTTGGCCTGGTGACTCAGGTTGCGTTGTGAGCTCAGTATTTTCTCCTCACTTCAGAAATCTGAATGAGATTATGATCATTAGCAATATATTCATCTGTTCACTAAGAGCCGACAGATGAATTTAATCTTTTTTGTAAAAGCACCGAAAACAAGAAAATGATACTAAGATGCATTCAGATGGATGTTTCTAAGGCTGACTTGATTTGGCCAGGCCCTTTATCTTATTACAATCTGTGTAATTTTTCTTCTGTTGGCTTCAGCGCGATTATGTTTGGGCCCATAATACATTAAAGGAAAAACATAGCAATACATCTGTTTTCATGACTGAAAGATACCTTACTCTTCTTATTTAGTGTCTTTATAAAAACATCAATCATGTAAATATAAAATTTATACTTCTTGTACTAGGATGATATACAGGATGGGACAAACCTAAGCAACCATGCAGCAAGTGTCATTTATTGTACATTTATATATTTCTCACATTTTGTGTCTGGTACATTTATTTATTCCTCACATTTTGTGTCTTCCTGTTCTCTCTGTTTTGAATTCACTGGAATTTTTTCCAAGCAGCTTCAAACAGAAGTCATCTGGTTTTTAAATGCACTTGCCATAGGAATGATTTCACTTTTATGCATACAAATGGGAAATTTTCCTGTCAGAGTTCAACCACTTGTTGCAATGTTCAGTCGTAGTGGTGGTAAGTCAGCTTTTCTATGCGGAGGGATCGGAACAGCTTCAGAAGTCAACACCCTGCAAGGTGAGAGCTCTGCACTTTGGAAAGAGGCCAAAAGGTTCTTCAAGGCTTGAGGAAGCTTCTCATCTTACGTCTTCAAACAGTGATGTTTTAGGGTACAGAAAAGGGCTATTTTATCTCATGGTATTTTTGTTTTCTTCTGGAATGAATATAGCAAAATAGTATATTCTTGGTCCTGCAAAAGGTTTCACAAAAGTTGTACAGAAAATAAAAACTTCTCACCCTGTTCTTTCCACCTTCCTGGAGAGTTTGCCCACTGCAGATGAGCTGTATGCCAGACATTTGCTGGAATAATCTGATGGTTTGCTCTCACTTCTGTGGAAAAATTGTTTAACTCAGTTGCAGTTTCTGCACCCATGATTAATGCACCCATCTCAACTGAGGTGCTGAGGCCACTAACCAGCCATGAGGCACAGACCAGGAGACAGGTCTGGAGACAGCTGGCTGGTCATATAATGATGATAAAAGTGTTGTCTCCTTCTTTTCTTTGGCCAAACTAGCGGTTAGACAAGTGCACACAGAAAGTTTCACAGGTAAGTAGACGCAGTTGTGCTCCTAAGCATATTATGGGATTGCAAGTGCCACCCAAATCTCTCTGAGATACTGCCGTGTTGTTCTTCATACTACAATGGTCAAACATGAATCCTCTTTGCTTATGTGATAATTCACAGCAGTGGTGTAATGCAGGTTCACTGTTCCGTATCTGAGGGGGTGGATTCAGTGATCTAGACGAGGTTTCTGGTGTCATTTGAGATGATGCATAGTATCCAAAACCTTTACATAGTTTGGCAGATATGACACAGGACCTAGAGGAGACACACAACTTGCAGGAGCAGCAGCCTGATGCCAAGGAGGTTATGCCCAAATGTCTCAAGTGTCACTGGACAGCTGTACTTAGGCAACTGAGTTGAGTGAGCCTGGATGCCCCAAGTCACATATGTCTATCTCAAGCTTGCCATGGGAGAGGGGTAGTCAATTATGTCACCAAGATTTTGACCACTTACCAGCACAACCCTTTAAATTCAGAAAGTAAGCAATAAACTGCAGCATTTTCTTATCTCTGATGTATGGGAGCATTAACATTGAAAACACACTTCTCTCTTTCCATAGAGGGAATGATTGTTGTCTCCCAGTGGCCTTGCTAGGAAAGGTCCCTTTGCCTTTATTGAATCCAAGGAGTAAGTAAGTACAGGGCCCTTCTCCTGCAGGGACCGTGTACTGTAAGAAAATAAGTGTTACTTTAATGTTTCATGAAGCATGAGTTCAGCACTGGGCTCAGTGTGAATATAACACTCAAGTGTTTCCATCTCTCTTTAATGTTTAACAGGTTGATAGAGCTCCTTCCTTTTGTTACCATAAATTACTACTGGGGAATTATAAGCAAGTGCCTCACCTACAGTAAGGCTGCATCAGATCCATTTGTTTACTCACTTTTACGTCAACAGTACAAAAAAGTTCTGATCAACATTGTCAATAGGATACTTAAGAGGGACCTGTATCCATCATCGGGGTACAACAGCTCTCTCGACACTGAAAACGATTACTGCTTGCACAGAACAAACTAACAACATGAAAAACATTCCCCTTTGAGTGAGACAGGTGTTTGCTGCTGCTGGAAAGCTGCCTTTTCCCTCTCATGCTGACAGTGGTGACAGTGTCTCCAGGGTGTGAAAGCTGCATTAATGCGATGCATTTCATTGTGGACTTTCATGAAAGGCTCTTCCCTGGTCTGCAGCCAAGTACAATATATGGCAAAGCCTTGTCCCTGAGTGAATGGAGTAGGCCTGAGGAGTTTAAGAGAGCCTTTGGAGGCTTCAGAGAAGCTTAGAGAGCTTTTAATGTTGCGTTTCTGAAGACTTGGTATGCTTTGGAGCGTCACACATCAGATGTGATATTCCAGTGTCTTCTGGGACCACAGGAATCCCCAGGTTGGAAGGAGGGGTTCAGAGTGCACCGTGTTGCGCATGTAACTTGGCAGCCCTGGATCTGCTCTGTTAGTTTTGAACATTACAAATAAGTCTTTTAATTGATTGATTTATTGTATTGGTGCCTCAAGTGAGTGATATGGGTCAGCACTTTGAATCTGAGATTGTTATTATTATTATTTATTACTAGGCATCATGATTGTAACATAGCCTTTAGGAAGTGGTACATATATTTGATATGCCAGTATTCTATCAAGCGTAACCAAAGTCCTCATATCTGAGTTACTAATATTTAGCACTTCAATGGTATGTGATTACCATAATTGCAGCAACAGTAACAAAGACATATATGGAATTTAGATAAATAGCACTGTAGTTCCATCACTGAGCTAGTAGTCCTATTCAAACAAGCTTTTATTAAAAAAAAAAAAATCAGCTAGACGGTAGAAGTGGCAGATACTACTGTGTTTAAGATATATTACTTCAGAAGCTATCTGTTTTCAAAGAACAGGCTAAAATATATTAATTCTTTTTAAGGGATATATGATGTGTAAGATATTTCATGCATTGGCTATATTTGGTGGCTTGTAATAATATTGTACAATCTTTTCTTTTATAATGATCAATTAATCTGGTGATTTTAACTGATACCAAGAGATGTCTGAGAGATACTATAACAGACCTGCTGCCAAATGCCTAGAAACACAAAGCTGCTTTATTATTATACGTATTTTTCTCTTTTATTTATTTTGAAATCTAAACAGGCTTTGGAAAAATGTGGTAATTATTTTTGAACAATATTCTTTTGATTATATAAGATATGAATCAAAATATTCTATGGCATTCAATAAGCTACTATTTTCTAATCGAGTACTTAAGGGAAAAAATAAAGCAATTCTAAAATATATTTTAACAAAAAAAAAGAAAGAAGACAGTAAGGAACACTTATTTTTTATGTAACAATGGACTTGACCCTATTAAGCATTGAGAAGGCTATTCCTGGTCAAACTAAGCATATAAGCATGCGATTAGGCACAAATATAATTTCTTTTGAAGTTAACAGCTCTATTCCCATGCTGAAAATTAAGTACGCGCTTAACTGTTTTGTAAAATCAGTGCTGAGCAGTCAGCACACCGAGAGGGTTTTTCCCACCATCCACAACGAGGAAGGAGAGCGCCTTACTGCAATCCCGTTGAAGTCAAGGAAAGGTGATGCTGCGTAACAAATACAATGTTCTCTTATCTCCTGCTTTTAATCTCTGAGGCCATTCTGATGTTGTTTTTTTTTTTTTTGCCATGCAAGTACCTTAGGCCTCTGTGTTTCGCATCTATAGCTCTGCCTGTGTTTAAATTGAATGTACTATAACAGTTTTGTCTTCTTAGTAAAGTATTTGTACTCTCTCCAATTTTGTGTAAATACAGTATTTCAGAAAAAAAAAAGTTGTCTATGGAATCTTTCCAGTTTCACTGTCTTCCTCTCTGCCTCCACATGCCTCCCCCCTCTGCCACCTGATGCTTCAGTCTTTCATTTCAGCTGCAACATAAGGACCAGATATCTCGGGGGGGGGGGGGGGGGGGATGTCTAGATGCTAAATTTTCAGTTATTTTTTTGCCGGTTTTGTGCCAAAAAGATTTGATAGACTACAGCATTTATCTATGAATAAACATGAGTTTAGTGATACCTGCAATTGTTAGCTTACTTTTGGTTTCCTAAACAAAATGGTGCTCACTTTAAGAAATGAATATGTTACGTACAGTTGAGTCACCTCCAAGACATACAAATGAAATAAATATTTACTTTGATTTTTTCCTATCTTAGTATCAAGAAAATAGTGGAGGAGAAAAAAAAATAATAAACTTCAAAGCTATTACAGTAATAAACTTCTAAAGCTATTAAACTATAAGCCACATTTTAAAGGTATAAAACAGGACATAGTTAAACTGCTACCTCTGCTATTAAGTTAATTAATGAAGCTTATTTATGCCATTTGAGGGTGTTATCATGCACACACTTTACAATACCATTCAACCTCACAAAGCAGTGAACATTTCTGGAGGTGCTTAGATCTAGATGGAAAAAAACCAGCCAAACAAACAAGATTTTAGATTTAATTTCCATAGAGAATTAGGAAGCTACGGTCCACAGTATGCTCCAGATGTAAAGACACCAGAAACTAAGGAAGGGTGAGGACAGCTGTAGTCCTCTCAATCTTGATTTGCAATGAAGTTTAAGTGCCTTGCTTAGCATTACCAGAAGGCATCTTCCTCTGCTCAGTATGCACAGCCAGTTCTGCAGGTAAATTTTTCCTTCTCCCTTCTTCTCTCCACCCACTCCCCACCAGAGAAGGGCTTGCTCTACTCTTCTAACCAAGTAGGAAGCATTCAGTGAGACGTCTCAGTTTCATTCTCCCAGCTTCCTGATATAGGCAAAACTCCTGTTAGCTTGGTGCTTCATTCACCATGCTCTGGGTTATTCGGGGATAGGAGGAGGTAGGGGGAAACCACACTTTGTCCCCATTTTTGGAGATGCTGCAAAAAGGATCAAAGGGTTTAGTGCTATATTGGAGGTGAGAACATATACCTTACATGATGGGAGTGTTCACCAGGGGTGGCAAGGTTGTGGATTCCCTTTTACTGATATTTTAGATAAAACAAACTTTGGATACACAGTCCTGATAGTAGGGTTTAGTTTGGATCAGAAGATTTCCAACAAAGCTGAAGTGTGATATCCAAAATGGCATCTTGCCATTGACACACTCTTGCTAACTCGAAGATAGTGCTCTAGAAAACTTTATCTGGATTTCCTGCCCAAAGGCCTGGAGTGGCTTTTGCTAGGAGACAAGAGACTGGCAAATACCTGGCAGGTGTGTTGTGGAGTTGGAAATGCCACGGGGGTCAGCAGGAACTGCCTGATAGGATGACTTCCCTAGCAGAAGGAGCTGTCACCCACCTGTGGCTGCTTAGGGAAAATGATGGTGAGTTGTTAAAAGACTGTGTGAGAGAAGCACCATTTTCTAGCAGCAGAGCCCAAAAAGCTCTGGGGCTGTGATTTTTCAGCTCATGGTTGCAATCTGAATCAGCAAAAAATATCCTCTCCCCTTCTTCAAACTTGTATTTTGGCTGCAGAGACTGGAGTGGAGAACTGCACCTCCCCTGGGTGACACCCCCATCCTAATGGTAGTCAGAGTATAAACTCTGCAGCACAACAAACCTTTAATGAGTCCATGCAACTGAGGAGATGTTCAGCTTCTTTTTTTTTTTTTCTTAACACATCTCCACCAAAGTATGTCCAAGCCTGATGATTTGGATATTTTCTGGTGAGATCCAGGATGGAGTTTCGAATCTGCCTTTTCAGAGGAAGGAAGTGAGTCTGCGTGCCTCGTTTCCTAGGTGAGTGCTCTGATGCTTATTTATCACAGAGTCATCTCTTCCAAAGGAAATAGAAATGTCTTTTTTTTTTTTTTTTTGCCGAGCACCTATATTGCAGGTAAGCTCTGAGACTGACAGTCAGACTGAGTTTCTGAGGAAATAAAGGTGAAGTAGTGCTTAAACTACAGATTCCCAAAAGGTTTAGGTATGCGCTGGATCCCAGTCTGCTAAGTCCTGACAAGATAGATGTGCTTCAGTCCAAGTGCAAAAACAAAACTAGTTTTCTTGGGTTGTGCAATACTGAAAACTGATGTGCCTCTGAGCTTAGATGGCAGCTGAGCAATGAGGACCTCGGGTTCTGTGGATTTTCACTCCACAAATTCCTTAGCCTCACTGAAGAGCAGGCATGTCATTCATCTGGGTAAATCAGCACCTAATAAACTTTTGCAAATAATCTGTGCAGTTCAGTGATTACTGAATACATACCTACCTTGTCTTAATGGTTGCACTGAACTTACATTTCAGAGCTAATTGCAATGTTAGGCTTATTATATGTTTAAGCATGTGGGAACCAAAGTTCTTTAATGTAAGTGCTCTTATACGACCAGAGAGTGATCATGCTCTTTACAACTATGGGTTAAAATTTGAGTTCTTTGAGAAATTTAGCAGCATTGAGCCTTGTTGAATAAAATGGCCTGTGACAAGATGTTCAACCTCATCTAGGTAAAGTGCTTAAAAAAACCCCACCAAAACCCCAACCAAAATCCAAACTGAAGAGAACTATCCTGTGTGAGTGGGAAGGTTTAACTACATCACCTGGAGGGAATATTTTCTGTTGTATTTAAGGCCTTTTTTTTTCCCAAAAATAAATATGTGCACTCACGCACACAGAATGAACAAGCAACTGTGTGTCTGTCTCAAAAGCACATAGCATGTTTCAGGATTGTGAAGTGCAAATGGCTGGTTCAGCCTGGTTCAGGAGGACACCTGGTTTGTGGGAGGTGTTAATTACACAAGTAAATTAGAGGTTCTGTTTTTTAGTTTTGGAAAGCAGGTCCAATTAATATTTAATGGCTCAGCTGGAGACACAGCAGAGATGACCTTAAGAAAGGTTGTAAATATACAAATACCTTTCAGTGCCAGAAGCTTGGGAGAGCAAAATGTCACCTGGCACAGTGTATGCAACCAGCTCCTTCTCTTAGCTGGAGCTGTTTTTCCCTGTGTCTTATGGTTGTGACACAGGTCAAATGACTGGTCCCATTTCTGCATATCCTTGGCTCTTCTCCCTTTACCAGCAGGTTTTCCTTGCCAGGACATGAGGGTGCACGATGCAAACTAGGTGCTTCTGCTCTTTTCTGTCAGTGAGCAATGCATGAACCATGAGTTGCTCCCAGCCAGGCTTCTTACACATTCTCTATGCAAATGGAACATATTGCAAAGCATGTATGTTAAATGTCATAGGGTCCATACAGTTAAAGGTATTTTTGAGTGTTGAGAACTACAGATCATTCCAGTCCACTCACACCACTTTTTTTAACCAGATGCCTTCAGAAATGTTATAAATCATAACTGAAGCATCTTCATTTCTGAGTCTAATCCACTATCACATATTGCCTGTGCAAGCTGCTGAGCAGCCCACTGTGGACAGTAAATACTCTCCAAACAAAACCCAAAAAATCCCCTTTGGGATATAACCTAAGTTATTTGTTGTGCGTGTTTCATCCATTTCACTGCACCCTGCTGTTTGCACATGGCATATACAGGTTTGTATCCAGCAAATTTGGAGCAAACTGTCCAGCAGATGTTTAAGTTTCCAAGTTTCCTTTCCTAAACCAAATGGATTGAAATTTTGCAATGCTTTCCAAGAAGACCCCTGCTCCTCATGCTTAACCCTAGAGTAGCTTTACTTAACTGACTTTGTCAATTTGAATTTTTTTTTTCCCAACCAAAGGCTTAGCGCTCTAATTGTATTTCAGTGAAGCCTGACCTTAAGTGGCAGACTCATTACCACCTTCTTTTCACTTTTATAATTCCTGTCTTTACATATCTGATCTCTTTGCTTCCAGCTGTCAGCCCTGATGCACATTTTCAGAATGTTTTATTGAAACCCAATAAATTGCTCAGTGCCCTTGCTCCATGGCATGGGACTGGAGATTGGGTTTGTGTGTGCATCTTCATGAGAATATTTAAACATCTTTTAGGCCTTTTGTTTCATATTTGTTCTTATTCATGGTAAAACAAAATGTCGATTGGTGATACGTGACCTTTGTTTTACAAATGACTACTGATCACTCCTTAAAGGTGTGTAGCTCAGACTGGCTTTCAGCTCGAAATCTGGCTTTTCACCTAATCAAACTCTTATTGTCGTTGCTGATGAAGCCTGCTTTAGGCATTTAAAATATCTTTTGGGCTCCCCACACAGCAGTCTGAATACTTCATTATCTTTTTATTCTTACTACCTTGCTGGAAGCCAGGGAAGTACTAGAACTGCTTTTCTCAGGAGACGTGAGGCACAGACAGATGAAAGACCACACAGCCAAGAAAAGATCAAATTGCATGAAACACGGTTTAGAAGATACCTAGGAATGGAAAACACTTTCATCCTGAATCTGTCTGTTGATCTCTTGCTCAAAGTTTTGCAGGTGTTTAAAAATGTGCTTCTGATGATGGCTGGGGATACCTCAGAGTCGACAGTGGAGCTGAATTCTGGGAGAAAGCTATTTAGGATACAAGAACAAGATGTTCCTCCTTCCATCCTGAGGAGCTTGCCACACCAGCACCATGTAAAAAGGAGTGACAGACACCCCTTACTCATAAAACACAGCTGCATGTGTTGAAGCCACAGCTCCCTTTTATGCTTTTCTAGATGGAGTTTCAATGTTCTTCTCTGGGTGTGAGAGCTCAGGCTGGGATCTCTCTTCTTCTTGGAGAATGTTGCCTTGGCCAGGCTGGAAGCTAGGTAGAAAGGGGTCCTGCTCTCCCTCTGTACAAACAAGAATTTGAGATGCTGTGTATGTGACAGCACGGACCCCGTGTACATGATGGTGAAGTTTAGTGGGTAGGGCACTTGTTATAAAGGGGTAGATGATGCTCCTGCTCCTCTTCTGAGGGCTGCTTATATCCGATCTATGTGTTACGTCCCGCTTACTTTGTTAGTGGGCAGAGGCATAACTGAAGGGGAAAATACGTTAAGGGTAAGATCCTGGTTTCACAGCCTTCAGGTGGAGGTAAGCCGAGATTTTACTTGAAGGTTTTCATCAGTAGAGTCCAAGTGTGAATTTGCAGAAATCTTTCCAAAAGACCATTTAAGACCAGCCCAGTTACGAAGTCTACTCACTGAATTAATCACATTAACAACAACAACAAAAAAATCCTTGGATTCTTGTATATCCTAGCAAAACACATTAACGGCACTGAATGGAAACGTAATCTAAGAGGTGTAAGTTTTTCTTCAAATGATAACATAAGGATATTAAGCAGACTGAAAATGCAGATGGTATGGCTATAGAGGAAGCTGCACTCCAGTCCTCTGACAGTCACTTACACCTCTAAGCCCTCTCCTTTCCTAAGCTTTCTCATGTCTCTCTGTGTACACCCCTGCTGTCCTCTATCTGATGGATACCTGTGGCTTGCTGAGCCTCTACAATCACTCCAGCCAAACAAATTCGGTGCTTGTAAGCTCCTTTCTTCTAGACCCAGAGGAGCACTGTGGCAGCGGTTCTGAAAAGTGATTCAAACCCGGGGTTCATTCCCTCCTTCTTAAAAATCCTGTTTATTCTTACTATTCATAAATTCCCATCTACTCAGTTATTTTCATCTCTGGGTTTAGAGCTGACCAGACACAGGAACAGCAGCACTTGCTCTTTGCATCTCTGCTAGCCTGTGCTCCCTTTGCAACTGCTGAAAGCTCAGTCAATCCCCATGCTTCCTTCACCTTCATCACCTTTTAAAGTCTCTACCTGCCCTCTGGTTTCTCATGTCACCTGAAAGCCAGGCTATTCAGACCCCTTCTTTCCTTGATGCATTCCCTCAGGCTATTGTGGTAGCGTTCTCACTTTTTTTCCTGTGGTTTTGGTTTTCTGTGGGTTTTTTTGTTGTTTTTTAATTAGTTTTTCACTGACAGCCTTTTCAGTTTTTAATTTTGTGCAGCTGAGCAGGATTGTAACATGCAAATTAAATAAACTAGAAAGGAAGCTGTGCCACTCGCTTTCTTGTGCTCGACAAAGAAAGCAGGCAGAAGAATCAAACCAAGAATCTTACTGAATCTATTTTGTCCCTTGGGATTACAGCCTACTAATTTCTGCAGTCAGTGGCACACAGAGTAGTAATATGACTACTGTCACATTTTCACTTTCAGATGAAATTACCAGATAACCTTTTCTGGCTGAATCAAGGTGTTCAGAATGAATTCCTCATAAAAATAAAATTCTTATTTTTGGAGCTTCAAGAAAACTTCCCACCTGCTGTCCCAATAAGCCTCATGAAGGGGAAGACTGGATGGAAATGCAGTCTACCCAATGTGGATGCATAGTGGGTTTCTCTGGGCTTGTTCTGCAATGGCTAAATGTCTGTTATTGCCCTGGCAGCTCATAGCCTCCAATTCCAATGCTGATGCTCTCAGGTTCAGCCCTTAGAGTGTCAGTCACCTTTTGACTTTCAATTGTTCATGATATGAATCTGCGAAAAAACAGATAAATGGATCCCAGGACCTTTTGCCTTGTAATTACCCACACTGCTGCTGCATTGATTTGATGAGTCTTGAGGGTAGCTGTTGCTTGGCAACTTGAAGCTAAACAGGTCCAACATAAGGGGGAGTATGTAAATGGCTTGCTCTGGGCTAGCAAAGTTTCTTGACATCCTGACTTCATCACAGATGAAAGCTGGAGGTTGGACTTGCCTCCTGGTGCAACGTAGTTTACTTCAAGGAGAAAGAAGGAGCTATTGAGAGCTGTGTCTAACACAGTAATCTGTAGGAAAATGGAAAAATTCAGCTCCTGCAGGAATCTGACCGTATATCTGTGCTCCAAAGGTGTCCTGCTTAGCAGTGGTTTAAAGGAAGGCCCTGACTAATTAAAATTTTGACAAGTAAAGTTAATCTTTTTGAGCCACTCGTTCTTTTTTGTTCCCTAATAATAGTTAAAGAGTAGAGGGTAACTCAGTGAAATGAACAGTTGAGGGAAATTAGAAAAATACAAATCCCCAGTTCTCATAAGGAGCTCACTGTTGCAGTAGCTCAGGGAGCTAATAGCGTGGCTAGGACAACCAATGACAGCTTTTGAGCTGCTAAGGGTCTTGTTCTGAAGCCTTGTAGGCTGAAGAAACCTCTCCCATAGGGATTAGTTTCATAAGTGGATGATAAGGCATTCCTCATATCTGTACAAAACTTAGCAGTTCTGGATCAGATCTTTAACCAGAGCAACGTCATGATATCAGTAGCACGAGATGACTTTACACTGGCAGAGGTTTTAATCCAAAATGCTGGCTTTTTTTGAAAAGCAGGGGGAAGGATTTGACTAATTGATGGAGCTGTTGCCAGAGTTTAGCCCATGGCTGGTATTGTTCCCAGAGTTTAGCCTGTGGCTAGTAATTAAGACCCTATAGCCTTTCTTTTACTCTCCCTGACTGCCTTGTTCTTGTTCTCTTGACCCTTCATAACTGTGGCTTGGCCTGTCCTACACAACTTATTTTTTCAGACTCCTGAATATCCAATTAGTATTTGGCCAAGAAAAAAAACATATTCAGCAGCTCAAATTATTTCTCATGATGAGTCAGTGCTTAAGCCCCCATCCTATTTGTTACCTCTCTCCAAATACCTTCCAATTTGTTAACGCTTTTCCTGAGATGAAAACACTCATGCTTTTAATGTCATTGGATGAACAATAACATGACAGAAGGGTGGCACATAGCAGCGCTGTGCGGGACTCTAGCTCTCTAGCTGAACCCTGGAACAAGTCACATAAGGCAGCCCTGAACCAGTGACCCCCCCACAGATATTGTTACAAACTACATTTGAAATAGATGTTCATATCTAGGAACTAATTACTTCCTTACAAATAACTTAGAGAGCTGAGATGCTGCATATGGGTTTGGCACGAGTTATGCCCATGTAGACTTTGATAAAGCTGGGAGAACAGCCTTGAGGTCAGCTTGCTCTCTGTGCAGCAGGCAGGCTGTTTGCGATGCCTCTGCGGGGCTGGGTATCATGCTGCTGAATATGCCGCCTGCATGGGATCCTGCATGATCCCAAGGATGGTCTCCAACCTGGTCTCTCCACCTTTGCCGTCCCTATCCACCACCTTTGGTCTTTGTCCTTTGTGGGCAATTCAGCACATCTTCAATCTGAGCATGGCAAGTGGAGCTCGCCTGAATACCACAGGCTAGAGATAATGTCTTCCAAAGATTGTCTGGAAAAAATGGACCTTACAATTGTTTTATATTTGGTCTCTTTAGTTTCCACTGATGGTTTGTAAATTCTTTGAATCAAAGAAGAAACTAAAAACTGAACTAAAATTCCTTACCTGTTAAAACACTCTCTATTTAGGGGGAATTTAGGCTGTGCCACTCTAAAGACTTGGAGCCTTGATATAGAAAACAAATCTTAAGACACTTAAAGTCCAGATATTTAGTTGGATGTAAACTCTTAGTATACTGATATGTAATTTAAAGTACCTGAATACCTTTAAAAACATCTGGTTTTAACTAGTTTAACAGCCTCTTTCTCCTGACTTTGTGAGGCTTGGGTCTTGATTTGACTTGGGAGTTTATTTCTGAAAGTGAAGTTGAAATCCTCAGAGCTCTCATGCCAATATCATCCGAAATGGCTACTGGTCCTTGCTGCCTGAGTTTGACACCCAGTTTTCTGAAGGGCTTGATTTCTTGGAAAGTGCAGAGGATCTGCCTTCAACAAATTGGGGTCTGTTAAGTGTTTCCCCCATCAGGTATGTACAAACTAAAGCACTCAAAGTCACTTTTTCAAAATGCTTCCCAGCGCCTCTGCGAATGTGCAAAGCAAGCCCTAGAGGACTTCTTTTGAATGTTTTGGCATTAATGTTCTGTGAGACAGGGAAAAAGAGATGAAGTGAAATGAGTCTCAAAATAGGACTGTCAAGCTCTTTTCTGGTAGAGCTTACATTAATTTTTAATACTCCATCTGTGATCAGAAGAAAAGAAAGACCTTTAGTTCTCAGCATAGATCTTTTTTGAGCACACTTATTTTTCCTTGTAGCCATTATATATTCAGTTATATGATTCACTGACTTATTTGTATTATTTTTCTTGCTTTATGGGAGTCGGGCAAAGTCACCTTTGGGCCTCATCTTGAACTAAGACCACAAAATGCATTACTAGTAACCCCTTAGCAGTACTCCTGCTTTGCTGCTTTACATGTGGGAGCAATAAGAGGGAGCCTTTGTGGTCTCATTCTACCATCTGGTGCCAGGTTCCCTTCCAGTTTATTGTATCCCTTGTGCCTTTGATCATGGCTGAATTTTAACTAGGCATCATTTTCTCCTGTCATCAAAAGAAACTTTGAGTGGCTTCATTTCTTACTGATTAGCCCAAGTAACCACGGAGATTACCTGAAGGGTATGCTAAAAGAAAGGCATGTATTCAGTTGAATCTTCCTAGGATGGTAAGGCCTTCTCCTGCTTTAATTGCATGCCTCTGCATTATGATGGGATCAGTTCAGTGGATCACCTGGAAGTGGTAAGAGGAACTAATTTTGTGAGTCATTGACTTTGTTAATCTCTGACAAGTCAGAAGATGAAAACAGAATTTAATATACTTGTATTGAATTTAAATGATTTAATTTTTTTCCAAGAGCTGCAAATTTATTTACTTATTTATATTTATTACATTTAACCAGGGAGGAAAGAAATATCTGTGACCCTAATATTAATAGGGGAAAAAAAACCACCCACTCATTACTTGCTTTTGTTTCTGGTACATTAGGAAAAACTGGGGGGAAAAAATTGGCAAAACATGCCAAAATGTCAGAAATAAAAAGAAAATAATTAAAGTCCAATTTTGGAGCCATAAGAGGAAAATTAATTTTTGGAGCATGGCTAGACTGGTTCACTCTGGGGAGGTCTACCAGAACATCACTCTTCCCCCCCTAGTGCACTGGTACACATATGGACTTGGTCAATAATGATCAAAAATAACGGCTAGAGGCTACAGGGAATTTGTGAAGTATTTGAGACATGTAGAAAGTTGCAGTCCATGATCCATTCTAGGTTAAACTCTTAGGGTACAGTGTAGGAGAACTCCTGTTTGTGTGGTCTTTTTCTCTACTCTTAGTCTCTCCACCAAATTTCTGGCACTCAGTGTTTGTGTGGCAGTTTCTAAAGCTGGTTTAATCTTGTGGGTCATAAGGGGAACAAATTGAAAGTTGACATAAAAGGCACTGCTGAAAAAATTCTCTGTGAGAAAGTTAAAAGCTCCCCAAGCATAATGTAGATGGTCCCAGAAGGCACAGAGAAACAGACCAAAAAATCTGCTCCTCTTAACAAATACAGAGCTCAGAATAGTCTGTGTATCTTTACAGTAAAATAGCCATTTCTCTTATCCACATGCATATTAATCTGAATTAGAAATATTTGTTTACAGAACAAATGTTTTCCTCTTTTAACTTAGCACCTAGAAGCTGAAAGAGAAGTCCTCGTGGGCCTTTCTCAGATCTCTGCTGTTGCATGAAGCACAATCAGGGCGTAGGGGGGTAAGGTCTTGCAAAGACAGGTGGAATAATTGTTTGGTTTTTTTAAAAAAGTTGCTGTTGCTTTGCAGGAAGTTGCTAACAGGTGGAATAATTGTTTGTTTTTTTTAAAAGAGTTGCTGTTGCTTTGCAGGAAGTTGCTAATTCACTCCCTGTCTGTCCTGAGAGCAGATCCTCTTCTCTGCCCTGTTCTGCAGAAACTGAAAGAGGGGGAAAAAAAGCAGGATGTGGATTGGTTTCTGCTGTGAAAATGAAAATATCTCCTGGATTAATTTAAACTGCTGTAAAGCCCTAAAACTATGCCTGCTGACTTTGTACTGGAGTAGATGTGATGTGCTGCCATACACCATTCTGCCAGCTTCACTAGCACCTAGCGGGGGAGAGAATAACAAGCCACGATGTAGCATTTTGATCTGCTCTTGGTCTGTTTATGTCCTTCAGAAAACAGTTATCTAGACAGCACTGCTTCTGTTTACTGTTCAGCCTCCTATCAGCAGAGCCAAAATAAAAAGAACCAGGTAATGAAAACCAGTCTGAGTCTGATATATCCCTCTACTAAATTTCTCTGATAATAGTAAAAGTCATGAGAATGCAAGCAAGTTAAATGTACTGTATTTAATCCCACTTTGAGTACCTGCCGAAGACATAAACCAGTTTTGGTATTTAGTCCTGTCTGAGGATTTCTGGATTGCTGTTGTACTGTGGACTGTAGGCTAATAGAAAGGTCTGGTCAGGAAAGAGGTAGTCAGCAATAAGAGCTAGTAAAATTATTTAACTTTATTGTAGTGATTCAAGTGTAAAGCCAGCTGATGCTGTTACATCTGCTCATCACTCTGGAATTTGCGTGTTCATTTTTAAGATTCTTTTAGAATTGGGGCAAATATATCATATTTAAGCCTAAGCCAGAACTTGGTATCAACTCCCCGGAATGCCTACAAGATTTACTAAAACCCAGAAATGAAAAGACAGAGGTGGGGAAATCCCTTGATTCCCAACCATCCCTCCTCTAGCTGCTTTTACTGCTTTTAGGTTTTGGTCATGCCCCGTGCAATACCTGCTAGTAGTCCTGTTTGATATAGTCAGTGTTAACACACAACAAACATATGAGAAGGGCAAATGATATATACAGAGTACTAATAATGGGCTGAAAAATAGCCAAACAAGGTAGAAATGCTGGGTGGCTGGAAATATTGTATGGGTGGGAGGAGCAGTAGCTGAACTGCTGTTCTCCTCAGAAAGGTGCGGGTCTACAGGGGAACCCAGGGGTGGCAACCATGCACAGAGGAATGGACGAAGCTTCACAGAAAGACACACTGTAAAGCCTGGGATCAAATCCCTTGGAAAGGAGGAAAAGAACAGGCAATCTAAGGTAAGAGTAAATGAAATAACCCTTCCAAACCTTCTGTTCTCTATGCCTTACAGCATGCAACCATGGAAAAATTATAGATGGTGGTGACAAACTGATAAATTTACCTTTGTTGCCAATTACCTTAATATCATTCTTAGGCCCCCATCTACTCTACTTATGCTGTAATTTTTTTATCTTGGTACCAAATAGACATCCTGCTTGAATGTAAAAGGCCTCTGGAAGCTGAGAAACAAAGAAGTTTGGAGCTTTTTGGATGCTGGCTATTGAGGGTTTTATTTAGCTGGTGCAGTGGAGCTTGTTAAGGATGTGATGTTTGTGGGTGCCAGATCCAGGCAATTGGGACCTGGGGATTCCCCCTTCCTTGGTGTGCTCTAATGCCCAGGGGTCTCTCTGTCCCAGACCTGAGGGTGCAGCTACTGCTGTTCCAATTGCAGGTTCAGCCAGCAGCGAGGATGAGTCCCACAGTGGCATGCACGCGCACATGTATACACATGCACGATGCCAGAAGAGCCCTGTCTTTACCAACAGCACTTACATAAATGTAAGTACAGAGAGCCCAGTCCTGTTGCCCCTCTCTGGCTGTTCAGGATTGAGGTTCACTAGTGAAAACACACGTGCTCCCGTTCTTTGGGTTCACATGTACGCTCACATTCACAGATCCCTCAAATATCAGCACAAGCTCTCAGGTCATGTCTGCACCCTGGGCCCCTTACCCAGCCACTGATTCAGACCTTGAGTCTTACCAGATGCAAGTCTTCTCCTGCTTGCCTGCTAATGCAGACTGAAATTTGCTTGCAAACTACACATGCACACATATGGGCATAGGATTATATTCACTTGGGAAATATAAACACATCCAGCTCTCTCCAGTTGCTGACACCTAGACCTTGCAGCTTACACCTTAGTCTCTCCAGTTGCTGGCACTTTGACCTTTCAGTACTCACACCTAGGTCAGAGAGGGAGATTACGTAGGGGAAAAAAAAAATAACAAAGGATTTAATATGAAAATAGACTAGATTGCAGGGAACAGGCACAGGACTCAGTCAGATGAGCATACTGCCCAGCAGCCTGCCTGCATGCAGCCATTCCCTTTATCCCCCTCCTCTCTGATTTTCCTACTCTTGTGCCTCCCTGATCCACTCTGGTCCCTCCCTTTGCTCCTTCCCCTAAGCAGGCCATAATAAGTTTGTCATGGTCCTTGAAGTCACTTCTAATATCCCATAATATTAATGATAATCACATTTCATGTTTCTTATCAGTGACAAAGTTCAGACTGACCCTCTTCAAGGCTGTGCCCAAATCATTGCTTTAACGGCCCATCAGTCAGTGACCAACATGTTCTGGTCCCTGTTAATGTCTCCATCAGCTGCTCATTAATTCTTGAGTATCTGTGGGTTTAATTTATCACTTTCCTTGTTACTTGTTTATTCTGTTATACTGAATAGTCCTTAACCAGACAACTTACTGAACCAACTGCTCCTTCATTGTGCATACCCGTGCAGAGCTTACTCAGCAGTATGTTGGTATGTATAGGAGCCATACAGCACACCGTACCCCAGTGTTGCAGGGGGTGAGCTAACTCTGAGCCAGGCCAGTTCTCCCATTCTCATGTTTGGAACAAACCTGGATGTGCAAGCCTTGGGTATGGGTAATCTCTGACAGTAATGCCAAAAGCCTCTGTGTCTCCTCCTGCTCAATACATCCTCTTGATCCTTTAAGGAAGTCAAGAAAAATCAAAATGGGAAGACAAGAGCTTCAAATGGCTTCTAGGCAGCCCAAGTGTACACGATCATGGTGTGGGGCAGGATGTAGCCTTGGAAGCACAAAGTGTGGGTAGAGCTCTGCTCCTGTCATCTGTGATGGTGGCCCCTTAAAACCACCCTGTAGCTCTAGACAATGTCATAAAGAAACCCAAGGTGACCCACAGGAATGAGGGTACCATGTTGCAGCCATGTGTAAAGGTGGTAGCTCTGGTCCTGGAAAGCCTGCACTGAGGCCAAGGGGTCCTGACCCTTGGCAGGGCTAATTAGGCTGAGCATATTGCTATGATGATGAGACACAATGTTCTTTTTGTTCCAGAGCTCATCCAAGTTAATCACCAAGTTGTACTGCCTTATGCAAAGCAGAGAAAATACTGTCTCCATTTGATTCTGATGAGTATGATGTAATGGCCCAAAGGCTGGTTGAACTGGGGGTGTGTGTGGAAATCAATGCATAGACAAGCTACAAATAATATTAGATGGATACAATAATTTTGAGAACAAGAAATGATATAATGTGTACTACAATCATTTAATTCAGGGAAATAACGAATGGACATTCCCAAATGACACCGAGTAAGTATTCCCAGTGTGATAGGACTTTGTCTCATTAGTAATTGAGATAAATATGGAGCACAGTATGAATGTGGAGTATCACAGTAGGGCTAATAGCGCTGGTGAAAGCAGGTGTCAGTGGTTTGCAAAATGTTTTGGGGGATCCCGGTAAAGTGGACTTATGTTTGCTGGTATTTTAAAATATGTGGTCCTAAAGTATGTAGCATCTAAACTGGGGCTGGTGGCCTGAAGTGCAGTGGAGGGGAGGAGACTCTCACGAGGATATAGTGCCTAGGCTGAAGGATGGGAAATCGAGTGAGAAATCACAGGCAGGAAAAAAAAAAAATGCCAACGAGAAAAAGACAGAAAAGGGGAAAGCTGAGGGGTTACAGCTACTGAAGGATTAGTTCTGCAGCAGAGCTCACCTCAAAAAGCATTGGGATGTATGGGGAGATGTCACTCCATACTCTTAAGGGCTGCAGAAAATTGCAAGAAAGACTTCAGCATTTCCAAGGACTGGAGGCCAGCTTCTGTCTGTAGGTATAATCTCCACAGCCTTTTTTGCTGTAAAGAATTTAGCCACATCACTTAGGTTAGATCTGGGCAGCCTCATTCTCTCCCTTTAACACAAAATGCACGGCCCAGGCACACAGCAAACCTTGGGCTCAGACGCACCCTTGGCTGTACCATTCAGGTACAAATGTGGCAGACTGGTATTCAGAGCAGCTGACTGCAGGCTGCCGGGGAGCTGGGCAGATGGTAAAGTACTCCTGCCCTTGGAGACCACACTTTCAGAGCTCTGTTGGTACTATCTTTTTTTTTTTTCCCCAAAAAAGTCCAGACATGCTGCTATGTGATCAGGGCAGAAAAAAGGCAGCTAAATAATATTCTTGTCCTTAGAAGTTTGTTCTTTGAACCCTGATGGGTTTTGGTACTGTTTACTCCCAAGGCAGACTCTGCAGTCTCCAAATCTAGTAGGAAATCCTGGAGGCAAGAAAAGCCACCTTCCCTTGGAGAGCCTGGCAGCAGAGGACGTACTTTACTGCTGAGCTTCCCAATCCATCTAGCAGTGTAACCTCTTTCAAATATGAGACACCAATTGCTTTTCAAGACACATACAGCTTTCTCCTGCCCCACCAGCCTCTTTAGTGTGTTTCCCTATGGGTGGATTTATTTGGTTACATTATCATATAGCATCATAACTCCCTACCGATCTCTCTGATAGTGATCAGCAGGAGCCAGTGTGCTCTGACTGCAAGGACAGATTCTCTGCTCTCATGTGTAAGCAGGTATCTGTCCTCAGAGGAACATGCACTGCCTGGAAAGATAGGATGCTTTGGTCTGTTTTGGTCTAGATTTTTGAAGAAAAGTTCCTTTTCCTGTGATACAGGATATTTTTTGATGTGTAGGTAAGAAATGAGGAGTTCACATCTTACCTAAGGCAAGCTTCTCCACCATACCTGTTGCATAGGGACAAAAACATACATATTTCTCTGAAAAAAACAAAACCAAACAAAAAAAACTAAAAAAAAAAAAAATTTAAGATCATCTTAATATAGATTTACCATCCAGTTAAAGCCTGTATTGCTGTTCTGGGATCTTATCTACATTTTTGTGAAGTTGTTTTTTTTAAGAATAGACAGAAAAGACTGGTATCCCCCCAAGTTTGCTTCTGTAAACTGGTTCTTATCTTAAGTAAAATACCCAGGAGGAGCATGCAGAGGGAGATCCTGGTGGCTGTTTTGTCGGTTCCCATTCTTGCTGTGCTGGAGGGGATGCAGCTTAGAGTGCCTTCGCTGTCGTGTTGTGTTTTAAACTTGCAGTTAAGTGGGTTATGAAATACCATCCTTTGGGAGGAAAGTTGCTTTCGATTGCTTGTTTGTCTCTTTTCGCCCTGCTCTCTCTAGGCAGTCATGCTCGGCTTCAGCGAGACATGCTTTAATGAAGCTCCCATGTCACTTAGGAAAACTGCTGCATGAAGACCAAAAGCTTTGGACCCGTGAGTGAGGAGCAGGCAGGCACATCCCTGCAGGGTCCCCCCTTCACTCAAGCTGTTTATGAAATTGTAAACCAGGCTGCAAGAGGCAGACGGTCGGGAGGCAGAGGGGAGGGAGAGCTCATTCCTCCTCCCTCTCTTTCTCAAAGCCTTTTGCTTTCCAAGCTCAAATGCTAGCTGAAATCTGACGCCTGGACTGCATATACTATGAGACGTGGGCATGCCCTTGCAGTGCACTGATTTCCTCTGCAGCTTGGAGAGCCAGAGCCTCGCTGAGGCTCCGAGCAGAGGAGCCGCTCCATCAGGCAGCGAGTGCCACATCACTGTGCTGCCTGCGCAAAGGGGTCCAGCATGGTCCTGAGGCTCCTGCTCCTCCTCGGCGGGCTGCTTAGGGCCACCGAGCCGGCGCCCCGCTGTGAAACCGGCCAGGAGACCCTAGGTAAGGCTAACCACCCCGAAAGTCCCCCTTCTTCTCTCCTTCCTTCTCCTGGAGATGAGCAGAGTAAAGGGCTCTAGCTTTCAGGCGAGGGAGGCAGGAGCTGTCACTCTCCGCTAGAGACGAGGGGATCAGATCTTGGGAAATCTGCAGATTGCCAGTGATGAAACTGGGGTTGTGCTTGGGAGGCATGGATGGGAAGGCAGGTGGTGGTGTGGCTCTGCAACAGAAAAACAAGTCTGGGATGTAAGGGAATATGATGTTTCCCCATCACCGTCTTTTAAGGCCACATGTAGACATGTCTTTCTGTCAATTTACGGAGTTCCCAGTTGGTAGGATCCCTCTCGCTGTCGTGGGGAATGCAGAGGATTTGCCCCATCTCTGGCCTTGCCTTCTAGGAATGTGGTAGTCAGATTGCAAGAAGATGAACTTTTGACCTTCTGTGTGCTTTTCTGCTTAAGAAAAAATCTCCTTACATTCAGCTTTAGGTTACTTATTTCAAGTCCAAAGTATGAGAAGATTTATTAGGATCTGACAGCTGTAGGGTGTGTTTTAGCTTGCTATAAGCAATATGGAATTTGTATGAGTTGATTGGCTGGAAAAGCAGATTTACCCATTAGAATCAAGGTTAGATAAGAACATGCTGCTAAAAGAATTGAAAAGTTTTGGTTCAGTAACCAGTTGACTAACAAAAAAATATTAACAGTATCTTTTAAAAATACATGGTATTTTTTAATCAAGAAGACTTAATTCAGATTTCACTTATGTGGGGACAATGGAAAGACAAGGTCTATTCCAGGAAAACTATTTTCAGAGGGTTCAAACTCAAAATGATTCAGAAAAATATTTATTTTATGGGAATACAGGAAGGGATAAGTTAACCTGAAACTGACCTTAATGTTACCCAAGGAAGTTCAGCTATATTTCAGTGCTTAAATATAAGCCGTAGACTGTCACTGGCATTGAACTGCTCCACAATGCAGTCCATGTGCCGTGTACTGCATATAATTTGAGAGTGCTGTTCCCACGGACATCAAAGTGAGGTCTACCACAGCCTGAAAGGATTTTATTTTTGGATAAAGCTGCACAAGGAGAAGTGTTGTAGACTATTTACAGCAAATTACAGGAAGAGAATGTGTGGTTTGCAGCATGCCTTTTCTCTGTGAGGTATGATTCTGCTCTGGTTCCAGCTGATCAAAGTTTTGCCATGGGGTATTAATCCTGGCAACCACAAATGTAGGGATCATCGAGGGGTAACTCTGCTGTGGCAGAATATTTTGTGCGTGTTGGCAACTGTGTTGTCTTTAGGTAAGGGCTTGAGGAAAGGCAGGTGATGGAAATACACCTTGCATGTTGTGGGACTGGACTGCTGAATATGGCCCTAGAGGGATGGCTAGTGGTAGGGAAAGTGAGCTGTCAGCATCACTACATGGTGTGCAACGTGAGGAAGGGGCACACTTCACAACCGGAGGGATGTTGGACCAGGGAATAAAGTAGCAGCTTGGACATTGAGAGACCTGCCAGGTTTCTCAAGGATCTTCCTTTTGTAAAGGGGAGATAAGGTCATATCAGGCCACATGAAAAGGGAACTGCGGTGCTCCACATGTTCACAAGTAGACCTTGCAGGGGTCTCCCCTCAACATCCAGGGCAGTAGGTTATGCCTTCAGCTGTAGCAGTGGGAGTTTCTCCCCTGTTTTGGGATCCCTTGTGCAGATCTCTGTGGATCTCGGTGGCCAGACCTGCAGTGCTCTGCAGAAGACCAGCCTGGAGCTGCTTGTGCAGGAGAGAAGGGCAGCGGGAACCAGTGCCACTGACTCTCAGCAAGACTGGAGCTGGTTTCTGCGGGCTGCCTGGCCTTCCTGGTCATATTTGCTCTGCTGTGACTGATTTTTCTTTTTAAATAAGAAACCAAAATGAAACATGGCTAACAATATCAAGGTCCTTACAAAATGCTTTGTGCTTTTCTGTTTAGTAAAATAAGGAGATGATTACTGTCTGCCAGCCCCATAATATGGCACAGGCGTCACACACACTGTTAGGAGCTTTTTGAGCAGCAGCTGGGAACCACAGCACTGAGAGAGGACAGATCCCTTCTCCCCATCTGTGTCCTGTATGCTTGGGGAGCCAGTAAGCCACTGTCTCCCCCAGTGATAAGATGCTACATTGCCCCATTGCGAGGCAGCACTTCCAGACCCTGATGAGTTTTACTGGCCTCATAGCCTCTAGTTTGGGTGAGAAAAGTACAGCTTAGCATGTTTCTCCTTTGGTGGAGGGAGCTAATAGCACAGGTTCCTGTTTTATCCAAGTTGTGCATGTCTCTGCTGCTGACATGTATTCCTGTGGTGATTAGTGAAATGCAGCACTTTACCATCACTGACAACAAAAATAAAAACAAAGTAGAAGCAGGCTGAAGTCACATGCCTTGAAATAGTAAAAGCAGGTGACTTTCTTTGCAACTGGGTCCAGCTCTACCACCGAGATGCTACCAGGGGTCAGGCTAAGGCTGAAGAGTAACAGCGACAAAACCTTTCCCGATCACTCGTGTTCAGAGAGCGCTTTATTGGGGACTTCTAGGGCAGAGGTACGCCAGTGCTCAAGTGCCTGTGCGAACCCTCAGGGCTTATAGGGTGAGCTGGGAAGCAACACCCGAGCGCTTGCCGCTGCCCGGGTCCCCGCTCCCGGCGGGGCCGGGCGGCAGCGGGCGCTGGGCGCTGCAGAGCAGCCTCCGCGACCGGCTCGGGGCCGCGCCGCCGTCTGTGGTGCCACCGTGTGGGCTCCTCAGCTTGTACAGACGGCATCTGGGGAAACACCGGAGCTGGACTGAGTTTAAACGCACCTGAGCCTTTGCCAGCCCCGCTCCCCGTCTGAGCAGCGGAAAGGTGTTTCGGGTACATGGGAAAGCCCGTCAGATGTCACTGCTGAGGACCGGAGCTGTTTGATCTGAAGCTGGGGAGGTGGGAAAGCAGCCGGAGCGCTGCTCCCAGCGCTGCCCTGGATGGCACGCTTGGCACCGGTGGGCCTCCTCCTCTCCCAAGCACCTTGGTGTTTCCCATCATCCTGCCTCGCTCTGCTCCTCAGCCAGACATTGCCCCATCCTGAGGGTCTCCAAGTTTAACCACTGGAGATGGGAGGGAGTGGGGAGGTATAAGGAAGAGAGCTGGGGAGGGAAAAATCACCAGGGTGGGAGGCAGGGGACAGGTACTGTATTTCTTCTGGAGCCCAGAACAGGTTTTGTGGCACTGGTTCCTCTCTAAGCTATGGCATTGAGTAAGACTGATTGTCTTCTGGAAAGTCAGACTGACAGAAAAAGTGTCTTCACACATAGATGCTACACCTTTCCCTTCTCCTTCTCTGCTGTTCCCATCTCCACAGTGTGCCATAGCTTTTGCTAAGTGAAAGGGAAAAAGGGAAAAGCCATTTCCCTCCACGAGCTTCACGTTGGCCCCAGCTTTGTGGGACCTGAGCATATTAGTTCACCTGCTGTTGACATTTCTAATGCCTGTTTCCTGGTGAAACCCATGTGTGTGTGCACACAGAGGCAGACCCTCTCCAGCTGCTACTGCTCTCATGCACGTGACTGCACTGGGTGACCTGGCAGTGGGCTGGGGTCTGCTCCTCTGCCCCAGGGCCAGTGGTGCCAGCTGGGTCCTTCATCCTGCTGTGGCTGGCACGGGCAGGCGCAGGCATGGAGCGTGGCCACAGTGCTGTGCCGCCATGTGTGGGAAAGCCTAAGCTGTAGGAATCTCGCCTGCTGCACCCGAGATGGATATGTCCAAGTCTTGTCAAAACAAAAAAATGCAGAACTAGCGTCTACATCATGCATGCTCACAAGATGAGAAATTCCAGCTCTCGTAAACCCGGTTGTCATCACCAAGTCATGTGAGCTGCTCTGGATTCCCGCCACTGACTCTAGTATTTCTACACAATTATTATTTTAGCAACCCTGATCTTCACCTACATCTAACATGGGAAATGGGATCAGAAACAGCCACTTATGTGGGGAAAGTAAGTTTATATTGAAAATATAATACACAGGTATATCCTTTTACTGCTGAAATAGTTTATGCATGATTTTAATCTGAAGGCAAAGTTTTCTTCAGAATACTTGTTCAGACGTTTTTAAAGTGTGGATGTGTAAATACATAGAAGTCAAAACTTGAACAAAAACCCCACTGCCCTAAGGCACAGCTAGGTGTTTAGCAAGACTTAGTAAGAGTAATGGTTGATTCCCTTTAACATTTCTAGACATTGCCTAACATTTCTAGACATTGCCTTTCCCTTCACAAAGCCAATTAGTGGTTGTTTGGGGGTGCTGTCTGGCTGATACCTACCGTGCTCCCCTTTGGGCTCCTCAGGCCGTCTGATAGCTATCCCCTCCTCAAGCCTGGACTAAATGTTGGATAAATGTCACAGGTGCCATTGTTTGAGTGGGGGCTGAGCAGGGAGGTACCATGCAGAAGTCGTAGAATCATAGAATAGTTTGGGTTGGCTATTGTTTAGTGGGGGCTGAGCAGGGAGGTACCATGCAGAAGTCGTAGAATCATAGAATAGTTTGGGTTGGAGGACCTCTAAAGGTCATCTAGTCCAACCCCCCTGCCGTGGGCAGGGACATCTTCAACTAGATCACGTTGCGC
>NW_008795948.1:977031-1016477 GCF_000699145.1 Aptenodytes forsteri
CTGGTTGGGTCCTCTACCACTTGGAGAAGGAAGTTATCATCGACGCATTCCAGGAACCTCTCAGATTGCTTATGCGCTGCTGTGTTGTCCCTCCAACAGATGTCAGGGTAGTTGAAGTCCCCCATGAGGACCAGGGCTTGTGAGCGTAAGGCTGCTCCGACCTGTCTATAGAGGGCCTCATCCGCTCGGTCTTCCTGGTCAGGTGGCCTGTAGCAGATCTCCACTGTAATATGGGGACAGACAGGCAGACAGAATACTCTTCCTCAGTGCTTTTAGGCTCCTACAACTGCAGCCCTGTTTGAGTTGCATCTGGACAATTAGAAACAAATGAGAATTGTTGGCCACCACTGAGGTTGGCTTTGAGCCGTTGCCAAGTGGCAGGTCTTGGAGTGCATTTGCACAGATTGACCTGTGGTCTGCAGGTTGTGTGAACTCCCATCACCCATGTGAAAGCTTCAGCAACTTATCCCAGGCCCCAGACCAGTCCTGTGAGAGAAACAGTCCTGTTTGTTTGCATTGTCATTGCTGTGGAAACACCTTCAGTAATTCAATAAAAATGGGTGTTTAACTGAATGCCAGGCAGCAGGTGGGTTAGAAAGAAGGGTGATTAACAACGAATCCTGGCTTGCGTCTTCCTGCTGTGTTCTTGCTCTGCAAAGTGAAGGCAGATTAGGCATTAATCTCTTTCAGGTGCTTTCAGGCTTCTTCATGTGAGGGAGCAGGGCTGAAACAGGGCTTGTCTCACTGCCTGCATGTAGGGCTCCTGCATATTGCTTCTGCCCATTTGCAAACACATCACTGCCCTGGGGCAGTTACGGCAATTGCTGGAGTGGAAGATTAGTAACAGGAATTAAGTCCTCTACTCACAAAAGCTTTGATGTATCCGGAAAAAGGAGTTCACCACGTGGGCTGCTTTTTGCAATCACTCTTCTCGCCTCCAGTTTTCCTGGAATTCCTTCTCTCTGGCTGGGGATCTTCTCCGCTTCTGCCCCTGCATGTATGCCTTAGATATGTAGCTGCCTTCTCTCCTGGGCTTTCTGCTCAACAATTTTCTCCCCAGCCAAGCTACTCAACTGCCTTATTCTTCTGCCACTAGTCCCCTTACTTCTCCACTCCTCCTGCACACTCCTCCTGGCAATTCTGATCGATTATAGTATTCTATAATGGATCTTGTCCTTCTCTTGTCCTCGTGCTGTAGCCAGGAGCTGGCTCCGGAGGCAGGCTGTGCTTTGCCACTTGCAGGTGTTGTTGCAATGTTTTGCAAAATGGTACAGCCCAGCAGTGTTTTCATATTACCACTGATACCGAGTTTTGTCTCTTTAGTGTTACAAGGCAGATTAGCATTGCAAAGACTGACTCAATGAACCATGTAGAACCGCAAGGAGAGTAATGCTAATATGATCAGAAACTGAAATGCTTTGTCTGGAAAAGCAGAGGTTTTTACTGTAGACAGACTAAAATGAATACATATGTCTTCCAGTTTAAAACAATATTGTAAGAAACCCAGAAAGCTGGTAGGGGGTGTGCTGGTCTGTAGAAGATAAATTATCTAATCTTGTTTGATCTGTCAGTCATAACAATGCAATTGTGTAAGCCTCACTGAATGATTTAGATATTTTGAATTTAAGACTGGCCCTTGGGCTTATTCCATGTCCTCAAGTGCACAAGTCTCCTGTTGGCTTTGCTCTCAAAAAGGCAACCAGCCAAGCCATGGCACTGGAAGAAGCTGTTGAGCTCTATTGTCTGGGTTAGGGTTAATCACAGCAGCTTGCTTCTTTCAGTGCTGAATCATCAAGGGGAAAAAATGTAAGCTTGGCAGTAAAATATGTATGTGCTGCATTGTAGATTTTCAAGCTTGCCTTTGCAAATTAAAACCAGAAGCGTATATTATAGAGAGGGCTCAGAAAGCTTGAAATGGCTTTTCTCCTGTTCAATAAGTTATTTTATCCATAATCTTAAATAGAAGCTGTGCTACTGAAAGGACTTTTGTAGCTCTGGTGGAATAGCTAGAGTACAAAAATAAACATAAAAAATTGAAAAGGCTGTTCTGGGTCAGGAAGAAAAAGGTCTCTCTGTACCAACCTGCCCGCTGATGGGACTATGAGAGGAGGCGAGGGAAGCGTCTGCTCAAAAAATGGAAGAGGTTTAGCCTCTTTCAAGCACAAAAGAAGCAGCGACTGAAGCCTGCCAAGTTAATCTGAAGACCTGAGAAACTCTGTATGTCATTGCCTGTCATTCCTCTTATGAAAAAGAGAAAGGGAGTGGCTGAACTCTTCTAACTGGCATTGCCGGAGCTTCAACAAAACGAGCTATAATGGGTGGGGACACAGATTTGTTGGTCATTTCTGTGTGCAGAGACCCAGACCCCGCGGGTGCAGGGCTGCAGGGGCAGAGCGTGCAGCTGCAGCTCAGGAGCTGGCCTTGGAGAGTTTCCTGCTGCCTGCTCTCCAGGCAGGCAGGCTCTGAACTGCTCTCCAGTTACGTGCATTAACACTTATTTATATAAGTACACGCACTGGAGAATTATCTTTGGCCCTTGCAGAGCCGCACCCTCCAAAACATATGCAAGCATTGGCATTAGGAAACATAGGAAAAGTCCAAACACCACATCAGAACACTTGCACATTTAAGACTTGCTATAAAGCAAGGTCTGGTATAAACCAGACCTTTTCTCTCTTGCTTTTATATATATTAACTCCTGATAACCTGGAAGCTCAAGCCGCTTCACTCCTGGGTGTTTACACGACAGAGCTGTGGCTGATGTATGGCTCACATGGCAGCTTGCAGGGGACTGTGGTGGGGAGAGGTGCTGCAGTTTGGGTAGAGCTGGCCTCTGAGAAGGCAGAAGAAGCTGCATAGATGTCTCTGGCAGAGAGAGACAGGGACAAAACAGCATGGTGTGCTGCGAAAATACGAGGCTTAGGTTTAGGACCCAGGAGGAGGGAGTCAGTTTTGCTGCTAGTCAATGAGTGAGTCTTGGTAGCTTTGAGTTTGTGAGGGACATTCTGGGCCAAAAGTAGTGGAAAAGCTTTACCCTGTGTTGAAGAATCACCCCTGCTTATCACATACTGAGATGAACAACTTCAGTTGCCATGGGAAATGTTTATACGGATTTGGGTTCCTCATCTAAAAATAAATCTATCCTCTTCAGTCAGCATCTTTGTTAATGAGTAATAGCTGTGTTGCTTAATAGATTGCCTCTCCCTGTAAGTATGGTAAAAATAACAAAGTGTAGAAGCCAGGTAGCAGGCAGTCTGAAACCAGAGCTGTCTTTAGCTCTCCTGTGCTAACACCTACTCCTGCTCACAAAACAATCCAGTCCTCTTGTGAACCCAGCTACAGCATATGACTTAGCGAAATTTTGCATGTCTCTTCCATCAGCTATCCTTTGCTTCCCGACACAGCTCTTTCTGGCCAGCTGGGCAGAAAGAGACATCTGCTAAACACAGCAAGACTGCTGCTGCTCAGAGAGCCAGAGCAGGGGGAAGCAGCAGCACCATGCCCAGACCCCGCCTGCTGCATTTTCCCTTTGGTTTCCTCTGCTTGTTCCAGCATGTTGCCAGAATACCTTTTTGCTCCAGCTGAATAAGCAGAATACTGAGACACTGTTGAGAACAGGTTTGTGCCACGTATCAAACTGACTGATGGCTATAGCACTCCTGCACAGTAATAGTGGTCTGGGAGATCGTGTGTGCCTCAGTTTCGTTATTTGATCAGTGCATGTCGAGGAGACAAACAAAAAGGACATTTGTAGCTTGGTCACGGAGCCAGTAGGGGGAAATGCCTTTTACCTTTGAGGAAACGTGAGCAGTTGTAGAAAGACCCTCATACTCCCCAGATGAACCCATGAAGAACTGCACTCAGCACACACGACCCTCTAGTCTAAAATAATAGCTACAATATAGTAATTTTCTGCTGAGGCGAAAAAAAAAAGTGTCCAATATTTCTTAGCCACCCTTTGAAGTAATGAAGGGGATTCATTGCTAACGACCCTTGTGATAACCAGAGACACTGTCACTCTGCTCGTTGGGACATGGCTGAACTCAAGCCAGTCCCATCCACACCAAGTTTTCCCCTCTGTATGGAACATTTGGCTGGCTCCAGACTTGTGTGCAAGGCCTCACAAGTTGTTGTGGGTGTGATGGAGTTAGGATATAAGACTATCCAGATTCAGGGAGGATAGTGTCATCCAGTTTTATCAGCAGGATTTATTGCTGGAGCTCTTACTAACAAGAGATCACTCCTTTCTCTTTCCCAGCTAGCACTGTACACAATGCTAATTCCTTGGTTATCCCCAGATGTACAACTACATGCAGTATCTGGCTGATCTGAAGCTTTTTTAGAAATGCCTTGACCTTAATAACTAACTCACTGAGGGGATTGTGCCTAACTAAGGGAAACACTGAAATCCTATAACGGAAGGCACTGTTGATGAACCAGGTGTTGTTTACGGCTATTAGCATAAAGTACCAAGCCAGGAAAGGAGTTTGTATGGATATAATTTTTTCCAGCTTGCTGCTTACCAGAACTTACTGGTGTTGGAGATGGGCTGTTTCTGCTAGTTCTGATCCCTCATTTATTTTATGAGGTAATGTAGATCAATGACAATTCATAATATGGAACCAGACTCATTTCCAATTAAACGTCTCCCTCCAAGATAAAATTCCAGGGTTAATTTTGTTCTCGTTATAATGATTTTATTTTGGCTAAAGAATGATCAACTCATTAGCAACGCATATGCAGATGATTACATTTAAACAAATATGCCGGGAGTAGAAGTTTAAACTTTCCTTAGTAGGAAAAAAAGAAAACATAATGGATTTGGTCTTACGAGGACAAATGCTCAATTCACTGAGCAAGAAACTAGATGCCTGTCCCCCCAGTGAGAGTTAGAAGAAATAGCAACGCAGCTATATCCCCAATACATCACAAGGAAAGCAGACCTGTTGGTGTTTAAAAAGCTTGCATGTAGTGGCTTAGCTCCTATGAGGCACTGGTGAAAACAGCTCCAATACCTTGGTAGCGATATTTTTCTTTAGTTGCCAGTATTGGAGAAGGGCAATGTAGATTCATTGGCTACAGGAGCAAAAGAGGCCTCTCCTGGGTTGTCAAACCACGTTCCTTCAAAATCAGGAGAGCTTCGTTTATTTGACCTAGTAAATAGAAAGCTTATGGGATCTGATTGCTTTCTGCAAACACACGATGAAGGCATGCACCAGGGAGCGCAGAGAGCTATTTAAGCTAAAGGACAATGCTGGCACAACAACGCATGGATATAAACTGGCCACGAATACTTTTAGGCAGGAAATTAAAAGGCAATTTCTAGCCATTAGAGGAGTGAGCTTTTGGAAAAGCTTTCCCGTGAGAGTAGTTGGGGAGGGAAATAATTAGTTTTAAGATGTTATTAAAAGGATTATAAAATACAGTTGCTAGAGATAGGATGAAGTAAGATGGGGAAGAAATACGTCCCCTCATATCCACCAAAGGCTTAATTGCTTTACAAGAAAGGTATGCACAGCATTATGTGGGACTAATAGATTTGTTAAGGGAAGATCCATAAGGCATCTTGGTATGTACAGAAGGACTCACATGGACTTTTAGACTAAACCAGATTACCAAAGACCTACATTTTCCTTAGTGAAATTTCCTAGGCACCTAACTTAGAGTTTTTAAGCATGCCTAGAAATATTGTCAAGTTGTCAGGGCTGGGCAGCTCAACGTCTTTTTCAAACATAGATCTGATTTCTTGCACAACCACACTTCAGATATATTATAAAGTCCTCCCTTTTTAAAGTGGATCAAAGACTGGCTGGTCAGTGTGCTTGTCTGGCAATGCCCTGCACCTGATCCCTGCAGTCTGTCCTGTCTTCTTATTAAACTCCATTTCCAACTCTGCCTGGGTGAGGGTCTCTCTTTTTTTGTGTGTGGATGGAGGTGCATGGGGCTCCACATGCCAGCGACTGGTGTGAGACCACGGGTCAGAGGGGCTTGTGTGTCTGGGGTGCAGCAGCTGGAGGGACCAGAGTACGTGTGCCTTGAGTGTGTATGTCAGTGTGTGCAATTGCTAGCAAACACCAAGCTGGACTAGCAGTGGACAGGACAGAAGATTTGGGAGCTGGGTATTTAAGTGGCTGTGATCCTGGGCTGGATACTGAAGAGACCGGAGAGTCTCAGAGTTGGCTACTGGAGGAACCAGGACATCCAAGCCAGCTACTGGGAAGACCATGGCGTCTGGGACTTGGCTACCAGTGAAACCCTAGGTCTGGGCCAGCTACCAGAGAGACCAGCATGTGTGTCAGCGCATGAGGCAACTGGGAGATCAGTGGATCCTGGGGCCAGCTACTGGCTAAACTGAGCCTAGCTACTGGGGTTCCAGTGTGTCTAAGATGAGCTACTGGAGGGATCCTCCTGTACTTCTTTTCCATCAATGGTCTTTCATCCTGATCAGCCAGAAAGGGGAACAGGATGATGCGTTTGGTGCTGGTTGTGTTTGCCTGTACTGTGTTTTCTCTTTGTGCATATATGTAAATGTGCCTGTTGGGAATACGTGCTTGTCCCTGGTATGGCTGGACCTCAGGACACAGAGCTGCAGCAGCCTCTGTGGGGCTACCAGATTGGACAATTCCTAACATGAAGGAGCTACCACGGATACCTGCCCCATAATGCTTTTTTTTCCTCTTTATTTGCAGGTCAATGCCAAACTGTACAGAAAGGTATGATGTAACTTTGCTCGCTGTCCTTGGAGAATCTCAAAACCTTAAGTATTTCTTCATTATTTCCTGACAAGTTTTTCAATGTTGGTGCTATAGTAGGTCTTGTTCCTAGAGAGATGATCTCTTTCACACAAGGTAGGATTTTGCTGCTGTGACAATGGTATTCGTTACCAGCCAGAGACATTAGCAAGAGAAGGAGGCTCAAACGTAGGCCCATTACTGTAATAATCAGTAATTTTATGAAGAGACATCTCTCTATTACTCCCTTTTCACCTCTGAGTGGGTTGAAGGTATTACCGACATTTATCCTTCCTAAGACCTTTTGACCTGATTTCTTAAAATGTATTAGGTTTATGAAAATATATGTGTAAGCACATTTATGGGCCTGCTTGCCTCTGAGTCAAGTCCCAGAATAACTTTTGATCTCTTTGGGCAATTTCAATCAAACTTCACAGAGGGGCTGCAGTTTCAGAGATATTAAAGTCTTACAAATTTTGCAGGGCCAAGCAAAGAAGAGAGATATCTTACTGATACCTTCTCCACTAAAGAAAAAAATATATATGATCTCACACCTCGTCAGTGAATCCATACTAAAAGGCAAGGACAGGGGAGAAAGTGATACCACAAATACACTTTATTCAGGAACCTGAGTTTTTCCCATGTTAGACACCAGCAAATTCACACCTCAACAGGGGATTTTTCTCTCTTATGGATTCTCTGGTGTTTAATAAGCTCAAACTGTATTCTTAATTTAAATCAGATAAGATTTAATTGAGTATGAGACAGCCTTTCCTTTGGAAACCAGGCTTTATTAATTTTGGTGGTTTCCAAGCTATTTGTTAAATGAACTCCCATGTGGGCCTGGTACTCCAGTGTTTTCTGGCCAGGGATTTGTCCTTTCATTGCTGTTCAGGTATTGAATTAACAAAATAAATCTTATTTTAGGAACAGTGCTTATAAATCAGATAACCCCTGGTGCCCCATCAAATTGTCAGATACCATTTGAATTCTGAATGACATCTACTTGCATCAAACTGTTCGCAATCAATCTCCAGACCAAGCATACTTTCCATCATCTTTCTATAAGTGGTTTTAGACATCAAATTCATTTGAGAGTATTGCAAACTGCCTCCAGTCTATCTGTGAACAAAAAAAATAAGTTCATTGAGCGTGTTTTTGAACTATCCAGAGTGTCAGCAAAGCAAGTTATTTTTCATATGTTCATCTCCTTTTCACAGCAAAATGCGTGGACATTGCCTTAAGTTCTTGTACTGATGTTGCCTATACTCAAACAATGTATCCTAATTTTCTGGATCAGAAGTCTCGAGAAGTGATTGAGTACAGCTCCGAGTACATCCTCATCAGCGTGCTGCACAACTTGCTCCAGGGAGAATGCAATCCGGACCTGAGGCTCCTGGGCTGCTCGGTGCTGGCCCCGCAGTGCGAAAAGGACAAAGTTATAAAGCCCTGCAGGCATGTCTGTGAAAACCTGAAAAAAAATTGCCTCCCTGCCTTTGATGCAATAGACATGGCTTGGCCTTACTTCTTAGACTGTGACCGCTTTTTCGCTGGGGAAGAAGAGGGATGTTTTGACCCGCTGGCAAAGCTGCGAGGTAAGGAAGGAAGCTCTGCTGACACATCTTCCTCGTCTAGATGGGAAGGGTCTCATCTCACTCAGCTTGACATGTCTATGGCACAAAACCTCTCCTCTTGTCATCTCAGCTTGTCATTTTTATAGACACCTGTAAGGTGTGATTAATTTTGTTCCACCTATTTTAAACACTTAATTAAACTGTGCTCAAGAAGCATCTATTTCTCTCCCTCATACACAAAGAGCATCAAGACAGGCAGCTCAGAGCTAGATGTTTGGACTGCCAGTGTGCACTTAGATAAGCCCTGCCCTGTGTGATAGCTGTCTGTATATTTGAAATATTTTATTTAAAAACTGAAACTTTAATGCACTCATAAATTCATGACTACTTGACAAGCTTAACAGCTCATTAAAATAATCTCATTAATGATTGTCACAGATTTTTGTTTGGATGAAGAAGATCCAGATAGCTGAAGACAGCTGAATCTCATAAAAAATGGATTTGATCCACCAGATTCAAAGGGAAAAATCTGTACATTTTGTGACTACAATGTGCTAAGCATGCCAAAGGCCAAATTATAACTAGAGGTTGCACAAAATATTTGTCAGTGTGCATATGCATTTGTATGATTTTGCAAACAAAATATGCCACAATAAACAGTATAGGATGTACTACATAGATTTAAGGTTTTAATTGTTGCTGTATTTTCTATAATTCTACTACTGAAAAAGGTATTTTGCAGAAAGGTGCAGGCATTCATACAATCCTCTGAGTACCATGGTTTTAAACACCGTGTTACAATTTTTCTTTGCAGGAGAAGTAGAAGTTGAGGAAGATTTGCCTTCAGACTTGCCAGCAACTTTTATTCAGTTCAAACACCATTCATATTCCCAAATGGTGAGCACGTTGAAGAAGACTGCTTCTAAGTGCTCCCATATTGCAACAACTTACAGCATAGGTCGCAGTTTTGAAGGGAAGGATCTTTTTGTGATTGAGTTTTCAACCAAGCCTGGACACCATGAACTGCGTGAGTTATATCAGTGCTGATCAGGTTGCTTGAGGGAACTCCAGATTATGTGAGTGAAAACAGGTCCTTTTAATGGGATATCACTTAAACTGCAAAAAACATTGATTCAAAAACATTTCTCCTCCTTTGTGTTCCTGAATTACAGCAATAGCTGATGATTCACTGTAGCAGTTACAGTCCGGTTGCAATTTCTTAACTTTATGACCTCAGTTTATGACCATGGTTGACTTTCCTTGTTCCTAGAGGTATGACCATGTACTTGGTTGCAGTGATATGGCTATTACTTATTTGTGCCCAGCGTACAAAGAAGTTTGGATAGTTTTCTGTTACTGACCTGCCCTCTCCATCATCTACCACTTCCTCAGTCTCCTTTTATTTATCACTGCACTGTCAAACCCTACGCACTTCCTACAAGTAATGCCTGTGCCTAGTCTAAACATAGTCCTTCACATCCTAAAATATGTACAACTTGTGAGAAGGCCTCAGATACAGTAGGACATTCACATAAAAAAAGGGCAATGCAGCACAGAAAACAATCCTCCTGAACAGAGATTCAGGTCAGTGCCGTACCTGTCAGTGTAACAGGTGAATGATACCAGGAATTTATGTTATCAAAGTGCCTGAACACCTTTGGAATATCTGTCCTCACACTTTTATGCAAAGGGGAACAGTGCTGTTCTCTGTTTTGCAGATTCATCACTGCGACAGCAAGGGCCAGATTTCTAAATGTTCTAAATTGTTCAAAATGCAGATAATTTTCTTGGGGAGTATTAGGTATTGTTTTCCAGTTACCAGCTCCCAGCTCAAATATAGTACCTGACTAAATCTGGTGGACTGCTGTGGCCATTGCTGCATACCAAGAAGCTCATGTTGCTTCTCATCAGACTAGCTCCAGCATCAAAGCAGGCTCAGCAGTGTAGCAGAACTGAACTACATCTGACTTAATACTTTATTGAGATTATCATCTCAGGTCAAGCTACTGTGTCCTCTATGTGCTATGCTGCAGGGGAGGCAGAGAAGACAGCGAAGACTGGTGTTAGCTTTGTTTACTCTCGTCCACGCTGCCTTGCATGGCGTAGAGGTATTTTGACATGCCTTTAAACTTGATCAAGATCCCAGTAGACATCTTTAACAGAGCAAAGATCTACATTACTATTTCCTGGCCTATAATCCTTCCACTCTTGTGTAAAGAAAAGAAGTTGCAGGTGTCTTTTTAAGCTGATATTCCATTTGCCAGGAAAACACAAAGCCTATGAATCAGGCTTTTAAATTTAAACTGTGCTATGGCATGATAAAACATGGTAGTTTAACAGGTTACCTAGCATTTCCTTCTAAATTTGTTGCTTCATGCTGCTCAGGACAGCATAAAAGAGGGTGGAAATAGCTCTAGAGCTGGAGATTTTGCCAGCCTGAGCAAGCTGGCATAGTAGCTCTGTGCCAGCCCTCCTCCAGTGTCTAGTGCGCGAGGCTGGCCAGGATCAAAGATGAAGATGAAGGGACAGACAGGAAAGGGTGTCTCCAAAGAGCATCCATTTTCTACTTTCTGTTAATCTCTAAGGAAGGATGGAAATTGAGAGACTAACTGCAGGGAATTGTGAAGTTATATGTTTCTAATAGTCTTATTCCAAGGCTATTTAGCCTAAAAGCCCCTTTTTATGCACAACCTAATTTCTGTTCCAAATGGAGGGGTAATATATTACACATCTGCAGGTCATTTCTAGGATCTGTGACAATATAAGGTATTGAAGCCGCCCAAGGTAAGTGAGAGTGCCAGGGGTGTATTTTGCTCCCTCCCAGCCGTGGCTTGACATTTTTGTTTGCAACATTCTTTGTTCACAATTAATGGTGAGTCCAGCAAAAGCTCAGAGCAATGATTGCCTCTTACAGTTTGGGATCCTGAAAGTATGGACTGACTTTATTTCACACTATTTAAATCGTTGCTGAACTGACTTGTAATGGAGGGAAATTCACCTGGAACTGGTGTGCTATTTACAGGAATGTATGCATTAAATTAGTGTAAATAAAACTTTCTGACTCATCAGAAAGCTATTTGGGTTACTCTGCTTTTGGAAGCCATCCAGGTATAATCAAACTAAAGCATCTCATTACTTCATATTCCACAGTCAAGCCAGAATTTAAGTACATTGGCAATATGCATGGAAATGAAGTTGTGGGGAAAGAACTGCTAATATACCTCGCACAGTATCTGTGTTCGGAGTATCTTCTCGGGAATCCTCGCATCCAGACCTTGATTAATAACACCAGAATTCATCTCCTACCTTCACTCAACCCTGATGGGTATGAACTGGCTGCAGAAGAGGTAAAAGACTTTTTATAAGGAAATGTTCAGTGCTTCATGCTTCTAAAATTCCCCATGGGAAAGGACAAACTGGGAGGGGAGTGTCACATATGGGAGGGAGCGTTAATCAGCAGCCAGAATCCCAGCCTGGTTGGTGGTAGGTTGCTTTCCAAAGATGATGTGAACAGAGCTAAGCGGAAATCAGAGCCATGTTTGTCATTTTTGCTGCCTGCATGCGATGATGTGGGAATGACTGTGTTACTTTTTCACACATTTAGCACTCTCTGCTATCAGTTCTAAAACAAAATGCCTACTGACTCACTGTAATGACTGTTAAATTATTTTATAAGGAAATGTAGTTTAATACTGTGGAATAGGTATTCTTCCTCTTGTAGAAGAGCAGGTATAATAAAATGTGAATATTTTCTGTACTATCATGCTTTAATAAGGGATGGCACTTTTCAGAGATCAGCTGGTGCCTGAAGGAGACCTGTGAAAGCACAACTTCTATTATATGTTACCTGACATTCTTCTTTTCACCTCACTTTTATCGCGAGCACCATTAGCATGAAAATAGGACCTTTCTTTTTCTGTGTTGCTCATATGGTGAGCTCTGTCTGTTGTGTGAGTCTGGGTTTTTTGCATTCTTCTCTTGGAGCGTCAGCTGTATTTTCTTTTTCTCCTCCGCTAACCCACTCTGCATGCTGCTCTGTGCTGAGTAAGAAACTGCTGTGTTCCTCTCATGAGTCACACCACTGGTGAGTGAAATGCTTCCTGCATGCGAGTTAGTGCGTTAGTGGTCATGGGGATAAAAAAATGATTAATAAGTGTGTTTTTTTAACAGTATAGACGTTTTCAGTTTACTTCTTTTAAAACTTCCCCTTGATTAAAATGGCATTTTAAACAATTTCCACAACGTGACATTTTGAGACAGGAAGTTATTCTGAGGTTGGCTTCTATGTTACAAATTAGGGAGCTGGTTACAATGGATGGGTCATTGGACGACAGACAGCTCAGAACTTGGACCTGAACAGAAATTTCCCTGATTTGACGTCTGAGGCTTACAGAAGAGCCGGGATTCGTGGGGCCCGTCTTGACCACATCCCCATTCCACAATCCTACTGGTGGGGTAAGGTATGAATTACAAATTTTATAAATCACATATACTACAGAGCAACTCAGGAATTAAGAAACTGAGATTGCTTGGTCTGAAGTTATTCTCTGCTAATCAGATTTTATAAGTAGTACTAAATTGGACAGGCTCAGAATTGGCAAGAAAAATCATGGTGTAGGTCTGGCCAAAGAGGCAGGTGTCACAAATCATTGGGAAAATTTGTGCATAATTTGGATTTTACTATTTTATATTAAGAATAGTGACTGTTAGGAGGGGGTCACGAGTGTGTAATGGTTCATCATTGGTGATTTAAACTGTGGGAGCATGTTAAAGACTTTATGGACTTGGCTCTCATTGCACTAAGCTCTGCACAGGTTTGATGCAATAGTGGTTTCTGCCTTGGAAAACATACAAAGGCTTCATGTGAAGTTGTGTGGCATCAGCTTTCCACAAAAAGTATGGTTATAAATGACTGTAACCAGCTGAAGCAATGGAAACAGCCTGTCAGGCTGCAGTGGTGCTGGAAGGGAGAGTTGCTGCTGCCTCCAGTCCTGGGGAGCAGGATGGAGGCAGCACTGCAGGGCCTCGCATTCATCATCACTAAGCTTCACGTTATGTGATGTTCAGGAATGCAAAGCTCAGTCCTACCTGTGTCACTGGCAGCCCGGCAGCCCCTGACACTAACAGCTCCCATGGGAACTTAGTTCACCTTAAAAGAAGAAACACAGGAAGCCAAATTTCTTCTGCTTTTAAACTCATTTTATTCTGATTCAATTTTTATTGCTATCACAAAGCCTCAGACAGGTGAGGCACAGGATTGTTTCAGCAGCTGGTGTATTAGCAGAAGATTTGAGAGACCATACTTCAGTTTTCTGCTCTGCTGCAGGTGATCTCATATGAAGCCAGGTCTAAATCCCAAAGGCATCTCTGATGCTGCCCCAGTGTTTTGGTACCCCATTTCACAGTAGTGAGCTCTGGATAAAAGCATCTCACTTTCTCAGGATAATGTGCATATGAAGATGCAAGGCTGTGAAAAGCTCAGTAATGCACTTTGTATTAGACCACTGATTTTTATCATAACTAAGCTCAAGAAGTTTATTTTATTTTATGCATGTAATTGTACAGAACCTAGCTCATGTCACTAGATTTCTACATGAGTATAAGGTCACAGGCTTAATAGTTTCCAACTTTTGACTGAATAATGAGAGATAACAGTGAGCTGGTAAATGCAAGTAGAGTGCAGAGCCTCAGATGGGAAAGAAGGGTTGAGAGCATGTGGAGTGGAGCCTGAGGTCAAATGAAAACAGCTGAAAAAGAAGGGGATTTTAGGAGAAAAGTCTAGAGAGATAATAGTTTTGGTTCACCCCATTTGTGCATAGTAGTTTTCATAGCTGTACATCTAAGAACCAGCTGTCAAACTGAAAGTTTTCTTCAACAAATGAATGGTGTATGAACAAATACGAAGAATCTCGGGAGCAGGGTTAAGCCCAGCCTTGCAGATACCTGGTGTGAAACTACATTGTTTGCAAAGAGGACCTGAGCACTGCTCAGGTGTGAGCAGTGTGAGCTCCAAGCTGGCTGCACTATGGAGTCTTACCTGGTCTCCCAGCGGGTTTGCTTTCCCATGCAGGACTGAGGCTCGGAGCCATCCCTGTTCTCTTTTTAGGAAACCCTCTTCCTCATCCTCTAAAGCCAGGACTTTGACTGGGGATGCCTTTGTTTCACAGCAATTCTCTGAAGATGGCTCACTTTAGTTCACTATCTGTCATCCTGTTCCCATAGAGCAAAACAAGATTATTCAATTAGTCAGGAACCTGCCAGCTTTTGTAACACAAAATAATGTTTACTCAGAAGAACATGCTAAATTAAAAATATATAATAAACCAACAGTCACTATAAACATATATGTATATATGTTTCTAGCTTACTGGGAGTCACTGTTCTATTTCAGACACTCTTGCAGAGCCCATCTTTCTTGGTCACAGCTTCTCACTGGGTTCGTGATTTGACAGCCAGTGTTGTCTTGCTCTCAACCTTGCCAAGGCTGGCCATTCCATGCAATTGCAGGTCTGTTACCTGCCAGGCTTTTTGACCCACGTTACTGTATGCGCTTTCCTGGGCGAGATGCTTAAAGGGAGATGTTCCCTGCCTTAGGAGCATGAACTCTCAGCCACTTACTTCAGTTCTTGCCAAGGCTGTATAGCTCAGCCACCAAGCACTGCCACTAGCCTGTCCACAAAGATATGAGTCAAATTGTGTCTGCAACATCTCACTTACCAGACAGAGTCCTTTCTTTGCGTGGCCCTTTGCAGAACCAGTAGTGAGGGTGCCAGTCTCCTGGGAGCTCTTTCATGGGCTGTATTGTCCCCTGAACTATGTGCAGACAGGCTACGGGAGTGCCTGGCATGCCTAAAAAAGTCATTGAAAATGCCTTTGGTTTTCTGTGGAGGTATCCAGGAAAGCTACTTTTGCCCTTTCAGACTAGACATAGTGGCTGCGCAGAAGACTTTGAGGTATGAAGGAAAGGATGGAGATCTCCCTCCAGCCGTGTACTTACTCTCTCTCTGCATCCAGAGGTGCAGGGTTGAAGGCCCAAGCACCACTGAGGAAGGAGAAACATGGCTTTGACCCCTCTTTGTGCCAGTGCCCAGTGCAAGCTGTGAGCTTGTCTCACACTGTGCAGCCCAGAGTCCCCGTAACTCTCTGGATTTTCTGGCTCTAACCTCCCCATTCCCTCTTCTGAGTCCTGCTTCTGCCCTGGTTCTTCTGATGGTCTTTGGGATGGTCAGCAGTAGGCAGCCACTTGCAGAAGTCATTTTCACAACCATGTGTTTAGCTTTCTTAGACACTGCGTAACATCATAGCAGTTTATAGAGGGCTGGATGGAGACAGCCTAACATTTCTCCCACAGTTACCCCCACTGCTGCGGCCAGCTCTGCCCTAGTGCTGGTCACCCAGGGGTGTCTGTCACCACGGACAAGGGACCGGGGAGCCTTGGCACACAATCACCCTCTGTCTGAGCTCTGCCTCAGTGGGTGCAGACCCAGGGTTATAAATACGTCCCTTCTCCTGCAAAGCTTTTCTTGTTTTTGAAGAAGAAATTCAGATAAGGTGATGGTCCAATGATTCATTCCTCACAGCACCAAGCCTCAGGGAACCTCTAGATATTCTCCTGACCCCAAAGTGGGTCCTGACCAAAACAACACCCAAAGCATCTCCAAATCTATGTGCTTTGCAGAGCAAATGAGGGAACCAATTTGCCTGTGACCTGGATGGCACCACAAAATCTCCTTGACGACTGCAGTTTCACATGGTTCAGAAACCTGGCAGTAAGCGGTCTCACAGCCTCAAGTCCCTCTCCTCTGCTGGTGGTATCACAGGACAGCCAAATCAGCTCTCCCATAATGAGCTTCAATTTTGTCAGGCAGATGAACCCATGGCTCTTACAGTAGTTGGCTTTGTGCACGCAAAAGCATTAGATTGGGTGTTTCAACACCAGCCTCTCAGCTTTCATTTACTTAATAGTGTTTATTACCTGCCTTATTACGGTAATTATCTGAGTATTGCAGGGTGCTGTAAAAAGATCAGAAAATGGAAAGCGAGCTCCCAGCCAACCCCATAAACTCAGGACAGCTCCTGCCTCCCCGTAACCCTTGCTGTACAGCGTGTTTTGTTCCCCACTATTATGAATTATTGTTATAAGTGGTCTGAGGGCTCAGACTGAGAGACTTCAGTCTTAATCTGAAATGAAGTCAGTTAAATTGGCTTGATTCAAACAGAATTTGGAAGTCTGTGCCAGTGAAGGCTTGCATAGTCTTTAGAAAAATGAGTCTGGTTGCTTCTAAAAGGGAAAAAAGAAATCTTTGAAAGCCATGGAGACAGTGACTAATTGCAGTATAATTGACAGAAATGAGATTCAGGTTTAAAAAGGGTAGTGGCCATTCCCTGTACTTACACAGAAATAATTTAGCCGTTTTCTAATTGTGCCTAAAATTGTTCTTATGGAATGGATACTTTAAAATTGATCTCCTCTGACTAAAAAACAAGAGCCCTGGTGAAAAAAAAGATCAAAACCCACATTAAAGGAAAAGTCTATGAATAGTCAAAGGTCAGAGTGACACAGATAGTATCTGATATCATCCAGTGGAGCTGAACCAGGATGTGCACATTTCAAAGCCTTAATCACTGTACATGTTGTCACTGAAACGCTATTAGGATAAAAATAGTGACATTGAACCTCCTGATTTTCCACAACATTCGCTTCAGTAAGATGTTGGCCCTGTGACACAGCAGTGTCTTGTGGGTTGTGCAGGTATCTAGTAAGCCAGTTGGCTAATCAGGGGGAGCGACTGAATTTAGGAGCTCTCTGAGTAAAACTGTGCATTTCACCCTTGCCCACTGAATTGCAGAAGCAACTTAAAAATCTTACCGAGGCCCGAGACTGCTGTTTGAAAGCAGGTCTGATTCTGGCGTCAGGCATGCCCTCTCTGGCTGGGCAGCAGGAGCTGGGGCAGCTGCAGGCAGGGCAGGGAGCTGCTGAGAGTTTGGGGCAGCATCTTCCTGGGGAGTGCTGGTGCTGTGGGGCTTGGAGGATGCAGGCTTATTGCCAGCTCCTCAGCCACCCTGTGCACCCCCAAGCAGGGGCCTGTGGGGCAGGCAGTGCCGCTCACAGCCCCTTACAAGCCACCTGGGGTCTTCTGCTCTTCAGAAGAGATGGGCTCAAAGGATGAACAAAGCACTTTCAGGGTTCATCTGAGAGCGGCTGGTTCAGTCCCAAATTCCCTTGGGATAAAGGTCATTATCAGACCATCCCAGGGCACTGTACAAAGACCAGAAAAGCAAATACTTTGACTGCTGCAGGTAGCATTCTTCAGACACTGCCAGGTTCCTTTTCACAAAGCCTGGTGGGCTGTTTTCTTCTCCCACCTCTGTGTTGTGTGAGTGGGTGTGTGAAACTGCAAAAAGTGCAGAGCATTTGTCCTTTCCTTTCGGAGTGCCCTTTATCTGCCTTTTTAAAAATGTTTTTCAGGTCATGACCTTCCTGGAAACTCTGTGTCTAATCTTCCCAATTATACAAAAAACCTTGGTTAGGTTTCTGGTGTGCAAAGTGCATTCTGTGTGTTCCTGAGTTGGTCAGACTTTACCTGTTACATCTCATCCTCTATTTAAGTGGCCTCTTTCTAATACTGAGGTTGAAAGGGTTGCGACACAGAGATTCAGAGGCTACCAATAGGCTGATAGATAAACTGGACCTGGCCTGTTTCTCCTGAGGACAAGTGGCACAGTCTGACTTGTGTCCCTATGCTAACCACAAACTACTGATTCAATGATTCACCTTACAGCAGTGGGAACCCTCAGGTTCCTATTTCTTCCCAAGTACAAGGTACAGCCTTTTCAAATAGTATACCTGCAGTGGCTGGAGGCACTAGTGCAGCTTGACGACTACAGAATGGCATTTCAAGGAAACCTGAAAACTAGGAGGACTCAGTTAATAACTGCGGCATCTGAAGGGTGGTAGCCTCCTGCGTAGGTCAGGAATGGGCAGGGTAATATCTTCTTAAATCATTCCAGGTAAAACTGTATTTAGACATGGCTTTCTCCTGAGACCCTTTGCTTCCTACCTCATTGCTGGGAGCTGTAACACATCCATGGTGCACCTTTGCTTCACAGTGTTTTTCTCTGCTCCACACCTATGTTTGTGCTACCCACTGCATCCCCAAAGCTGTGATTTACCAATACCAGAATAGGGACTGATCCAAAGAAAACAGGAATTACTATTATTGCAACCCTAATGTTTAGGGTTTTGGTTTGTTTGGTTGTTGTTTGTTTGTTTTGTGTTTTTTTTTCCTGCACATTGCTGACTTGATTCACTGTTACTAGTCATCAGCCACGCTGGGATCCTGGCTGGATGATTTTCTAACGGCTGATGGAATCAAAGCAAAGGGTGATGTGCAATGTTAGCAGCCCTGTATAGATGCTGGACTAAGTCCCTCATAACAGATGTTGCTCATTTTTTTAAAACCTGCATATCTGCACTTGTGCAAAGCAGAGTCCGGATTAGCAGCCTCTGCCCTCACCCACTTTTCCCCTGGTAACTTCACAAGCTGCAAGGAAAGGAGCCTCACCTCCTCCAAGGGCACTGGCATGTGTCTGGGCTTGCAGGGAGCCGCCACCAGATGACACTGTTACCCCTAAGAATTAACTAACGCTAGAGCAGGTCCGTGAAATTATTCCTCAGAAAAAGGGGATGGAGGAGCCTCCTGCATGCCGGGGGGATTGATCCCCATATTCCAATTTATCCATCCAAAGTCAATCCTGCTGATTCAGAAATGGAATTAGATAAGGAGTTTGGTTTACAAGTAGTGGTACAACACTACGATTTTTCAAGTCTAAAATGCTGCCATCATCACTTTGAACTGCTGAAAATGTCACTGTAATAAAAGGTTATTCTTCTGTCAAAGTTTCTCTTTCTTTTTTTTTTTCATTTTTCCACAGTGAACAGGGTGTCTCATCTGTTCCCTGGAGCAAACTGACACTCTTTCCCCATTAACCTTTGGGATGGAAGAGCCCAAGAGCCTCATGGTTCTTCTGTCTGACACACTCCCTTCTCTGCTGGGCTTCGTCCTGCCCAGGACCAAATCCCTTCAGAGCTGCATGACTCCTCACAGATTTTTTTTCTCCTGGATTTCAGGTGGCCCCTGAGACGAAAGCAGTCATGAAGTGGTTGAGGTCTATCCCATTCGTGCTCTCTGCCAGCCTCCATGGGGGTGAGCTAGTTGTGACCTATCCTTATGACTATTCAAGGCATCCTATGGAAGAAAAAATGTTCTCCCCCACACCTGATGAGAAGGTAATATTGGTTTTGCAGGGTGAGCATATCAGTATGGTTTCCACGTGTGTAACTATGGAAACTTTTTCTTTTAACAAGTAACAAACTTTTATTTATTTAGATTGTATGTCTACAAGTGTGTATATGTATGCATGTATGTATTAAATATGTAATAAATCACATGTTTGTATATATAATGCATGTATATACACATATATATAATATGATTTATACATTTATTTAGTATGTTTGAAAATATAGGATCATTTACACACTATCAGCTTGATCTGTAAAGATTTACGCACGTTTTGTGAGGCCAAACATGATTTGACAAGGCACAGGTTAGGAAAAGCCAGGCTTTTATTATTTAAATGGTGAAGACTATGATATTTTTATGACTATGATATTTTTACCACTGATTTCCAGAAGAAAAGGAACAAGTTGACCAGCAGTGTTATTTTCTGTTGGAATCTGTAGGGAAAAAAAAAGGCTGGCTGCCATATGGTGGCAGCCTTGTAACATTTATTACCAGGTCAGATGAACGGGAATGGTTTTTCCCTCTCTGTCCCTGGAAAGTTCCCCATTTGGGACTCACTGTAAATCTTCTGTGAAATATTTTGCCATCTTTCCTATTTCCCTTTGGTTTCCTCAATCTAGTATTCATTGCCGACATGCCCACTAGGAGAACAGCTAGCTTTTAAGCCTTCTAGCGTATGTTAAAAATGTCCCTGGTCTCTTAAGAAACAGTGGAACATTATATAACGAACAGCAGTTGAAAATAGTCAGAAGTTGATCTTTGACTTGAAGCATCCATTATCTTTGAGCGTATCTCTGGGCTGACTTCTTCTAAAGTGACAGTTCTCACCAGCACCTATTAAATATTTAAATATTTATGACTATTAAACATTTTCTATATCAATCCATTTTTTCTGAGCCGTACAATACCTACTGACTATGCATGTGTGACGATGATTTAGCAATAAAATAGACCAGGCACTGCACAGTAAAAAGCCCATGTAAGAAATGTCTGATGGGTCGTAATGAAAGCTACAGAAGCTCTTGGTGAGGATTAGGGGAAATGATAAACCTGTGCACTTATATCCCATCGCCTGGGCTAGGCGTATCCTGATTTATGTGTAGATGGTGGAGGAATATGGCCATGTGTGCCTTATCAAGCAGTTCGCCTGTGGGATGGAAGGACAGCAGTCCCTCCATCATCTCCAGTCAGGGACATCACGTGAGTTTTGAGTGAAACGATGCAGTCACATGTACAAAGTGCTCCATCCCAATGCAGTGAGCAGCTGGGCAAGCCCTAATGGCATCCCTGGTTTGTGACAGTGTAAGACACAGGACCTTACACCGGTGGCTGCTGCATAGTCAGTGGCTGCGAAGCCTGAGAAGATGGCTACAAACTTGGAAGTTTAAAACATACAGGGGAGGGCTGGGGATGTCCTCAATTAAAACCAATTTTTCAAATGAGTCAGCACAGGAACCTTAACAACACTACCAGCATCACTTTAAATTTTGCTCAGAAAGTTATAAAACCTGTACCTGTGAAGTGCCCTGCATTTAAATAATGTCATCTGCAGCTGCTGCTGCTGGGGAACATGCATCCTGAAATATAGGAGCTTGTTTTAGCTGCCATACATTAGCCATAACCCTTGTTCTGACCGCTGACCTGTCGAGTTTGCCATGCAAGGGAAAATGAGGCAAGTTTGCACCCTTGGCTGCAGCCCAGGGTGAAATGCTGCAGTGCAGATAATGGCCAGAAATTAAAAAGTCAAATTCTGCAAAGTACATTCAAACCAGATTGCCCCTTTTGAAAATGCATCTGGGTGCTGCCACCTCCCTATGTCTCTCATGGTGTATGTGTGATAGCACAAGAATCCAAGACGCTGCGGATTTCAAGCCTCTTTAGCCTGCATCGCAGCCTGGGCTGGTACCTGCTGGGACCAAGGAGGACCATGTCCTTACATTCACATACTTGCATCTGGTTCAGCTCACCTAATCCAGAACTATCCCATTTTTGGCTTTTGTGGAGATGGATTTTTTTAGCAGACTCTTGTTGCTTTGTGTTACATAAGAAGCTGCACTGATGCCAGTGTGCACAGGAGCAGAAAGGTGTACACCAAGTCAAGTTCACTCCCTTTGGTGAATGGAAACACTCCCTTCCCTCCCTCTGAAAAACCCAACCTGTGACAATCAGTGGGGGAAAAGCGCTGGCCAAGGTAACAGCACTGATCCCGTTTTACGGAATGAAGCATCACGCTTCCAAAGTCACAAGGATTCCTCTGTGTTTTTTCCCTTTTTGTTCCACTGCGTTACACCTAACTGTCTAGGGTTTTTGAGGTCCGTGACTGGTCATACCTTATCTGCTAAGTGATAATAAGCATATTGCTATCTGAACAGATTTTAACTTGTTTTTAAAAAAGTTTAACTTTTTTTTTTAAATCAAGTTCACTTGATTTTGGATTTCTCATTTTCTCTTCTCACTGCCACCCATCTTCGTTCACTTGCACCAGTGGCCAGGCAAAAGCCTTACGCCTCTTGGTGTGAAACAAGAGAAGAAAGACTTGGTCACTGGAAATAAAACATCTGCAGATGTCTTTGGGAAAGGTGAGGAGCATACTCCTAAGTCACATAGGCACCTTCTAAAATTTTAACAAATATCTTCCACAGAACTGGAACCCAAATTCCTGTAGAAATTAAAGATATCGGGCCTAACGCCAAACTATTGGCAGTAAAAGTTCTTCTTACCATATTTAATTAACATCCATTTCTTTCCAGCAGAACTTTGAAGGAGGCATAATTGTCTGGGCTGAGCAATACTTAGGCACATAGAAACTCAAGGGACATACAAAAGCATTTTGTATTATCAGGATTTTTAGTGTCTGGTCATCAGAAGTATTTTGGTAAATTGTCTTCACACTTACATATCACTCTCTTTCCACCTTTCCTTGGTCACCTACCCGATCCCATATTTGGCTCAGCTTTGTGATTATTAGAAACATTCGTAAATATTAGATGAAAGCTGTGTGCTTGGTCATTTTGGTCTTTATCCTTGATGACAACTTCAAAGATAAAGTTTTAGGATCACTTCTAAAAATAGGATTTTAGCCACCCAACTTCTTGCACATGTTCTCTTAAGCAATATGCAATGAAACTCATGATGCTGAGTAGTAGGATCTAGTAGTATCTGATAATTGCTGTCATTTCAATGTTGAAATCTGAAATTATAGCTTTTGTAGATGAGGTTCAAATAAACAAAAAGGAGAGGGGGGATTTCTGAACAAATTTGGAATAAACATTGGAGAAAAATGGCAGGAACCTGATTCAAAGAAATGGTTTCTGCAGATCACTGCTGTACTACATGTACCTGTCACTTTTCCTTTCTGGGTGGTGACTCCTCTGCTCTTCATCAGTCTCAACACTCTTAGGAAATCAGTGGTGACATCCTCCATCACCGCATCCTGTCCTTTGCTTTTTAGGAATGGTCTCTGCCCCACAAAGAAGCACCTGTCATTGAGATCAGACTGGCAGGTTGTCCTGTGTGAATGATAAGTGCAAAGCAAATTGACGCTGTCTGTTTTAAACAGCAGCGGCCAATGCAAAGATCTGGTTGGGCTGGAGTAGGTATTTTTGAAACGGTAAAAATAGCAAGAGATAAAACATTACAGGGAGAGCTAATTTCAGCTTTAAAACCTGGGACTTGAATTACAACCAAACAAGCCCTCTAATCCTGCCCCAGGTGATAGGTTGAAGCCAAGTATCACAAAATCCACTGGTATTTAATGTTACCTCTGGCTAAATGAATTGGATTGCAGAGAAGGACCTTGGAGAAGAGGACAAGTGAAAACTTCCTGGCAGAATATCCTTGCACGGAGGCTCACCCCCTCCATCAGCGTCGAGGACACAGGGTGGCTCGTTTTCTGGGCTTGCAACAGCAATAGTTAATAGCAGCAATGACAGTGTTTACAGTTTGTAAAAGCAAATGTATTTCAAACCCTTTTGTTACAGATGTTTAAAATGCTGGCTAAAACCTATGCAGATGCACATCCAGTCATCTCGGACCGATCCGAACTTCGTTGTGGTGGAAATTTTGTAAAACGCGGAGGTATTATAAATGGTGCTGAGTGGTACAGCTTCACTGGAGGTAAAACCACTTTACCATCATATCAAGTGAGGTAAAACCTCTATATGACCTTTATGAGACACAAGGTTTTGAAAGAAATAATTTTATTCATTTCAGTTTGCTTTAGGTCAGACCCCTGCAAAAAGTAACCTGTAAGGGATTTAAGTACCAAAATGTATGTTGGTAACATTTATATTCAGATACCATGGGATGTATTCAGCCCTGATATGACCTGAGAAAAGTTAACAAGTTATACAAGGGTCAAATGTGTCATGCATATAATATCATTCTAGTTTTAAAATCTGAAATGTAGAAATAAGTGCTTAATGCTATGCTCTCTTTCCTTAGCAACATGAATTTGAACCCCTCCTGCAGACTATGCAAGTGCAGTTTAAATAAACTCTTTTTCAGGAGAAACTACAAGAGACAAACATTCCATTCATTTGTGCTGAGGTTGCTAATTTGATTTCCCCAATAATAGTATTTAGTTTTCTTCAGGAGTCCTGAAATAGTGGCATGGATGAAATATCAGCATTCATAAAATTTTCAGCAGTGCTTCAGTTGTGTTTTCAAATAGGACTCAGCTGGATACCCAAATAATTATGTTGAAACTAGGCATTTAGAGAGCTTTGGGGCATGAGTGAGAATTAGGTTTAAATATCTTTGGCTTACATTCTTCTGAAAATTATATCCAGTCTCTTTTGTACAGAAACAGTTTTGAACATACTAAAGGCAAAAGGTCATATCTTTGCTGGTGACCCTTGGCAATCACCTCTGATACAGCCGATTATCCAACTACCATGATTAACCAATCCTTATCTCTCTATCGCTGATTCTTGGTCAGGTGAATAATAATTTAAAATGATGCTTTTTTGCCTGAAAGAAGTGTCGTTGTCATTAGTTAATTTGTAGTTGAAACGAGTTGTAGAATTCTGAATGTGTTGAATACTTTTTATATATTGGCCGTGCACACTCTTTACAATATGTATATCCACACCCACAGGGATTGCATTCAGCTGACTGCAACAGCAAAGCTCCAGTTAAGGGTTAAATGGCTTGTTCATGATCTCTCCTTTTTCTTTTTAAACCTGTAGGTATGGCAGATTTTAATTACCTTCACACAAATTGCTTTGAAGTTACCGTGGAGGTAGGATGTGAAAAGTTTCCTTTGCAGGAAGAACTGTTTACAATCTGGCATGAAAACAGAGATGCCCTTCTGAATTACATGGAAATGGTACAGCTCTGCTTTTACAGACCTTTGTGCTTAGGTTTTTTCTTCTTCATTCTTTGTCAATATTCACTTCTTTACTGTTTCCCCAGTTAGTTATCAACGAGATAGCACCGACTCAATCATCACACTCCACTCAGGACCCCAGTGCCTCAGTTTGTCTAGCGGGACACACATATAATATTTTGCCTACCTTGCAGGAATGATGGAGACTGAGGACTGTAAAGGCCTTGAAAACAGTGGAAAAGGGAATTGTCTGTCAATACTTTGTACAACATTATAAATCAACTGTCCAAAATGGAATGCTAGAGAAAACCCACATATTCAGAAAAATATGAATCAACCTTTCTCTTGAAGAATAAACCAAAAGGTTCTACTTTCCAAAGAGCTTCTGGAACTTTTTCCTTTCCATATTCCATGTTTGTGGCCCAAACCCTACCGCACAGCAGCAGGAGATTTAGATTCAGCTGAAATGGAGAGGTTCTAAGTATCTTGCTAGAAATGCCGTTTCCACACTTTTCAGCTTGATTTCTTGGGGAAAGTAGTTAAAAAAGATCTGAAACCTGATCTTCTAAAGGAGCAACTGTATGTTTGTGAGCATTGAAATATGCCATTTAAAAGTCATTTTTAATAGTAAGTTTAAGCTCAGCAAAAACAAATACCTCACTGACAATAAGTAAGTGAACACAGAAACAGAAGTTGCTCATCTTTCAGCCATTAGTAGATTAGCTTTCTGTCATGCCTTATTTTGATAGAGTACGCAGTAATTTAAAATTGTTAGGAGTGTTTTTATGGCCTTTCTAAGCAACCTTTTGCTACTTGTGGTAAGTATTATCATTCAATAAAGTCTACAGTACAGACCACCAAACTCATTTCATTTTACAGCTGTCTGATGAAAATGAGTTTTAGTGAATCCAAATGGAGCTGGGTTAAATCCATATATATTGCAGTTGAAGTCTTCAAGATGTAAAGATTTTTATAGTGTGAGATACTGTAGAAGTCTATGCCGGAAAAGCTTTTTGAGTAAATGCAGGACAGTAAGCAAAACAACTTTGTAGATAAGGATGACTGAATTACTCCCGATAAGGATTAAGTCTGCCATAACCAATTCAAACTTTTCTTATTCTGATATATACCAGGCTGTTTGGTGTGTGTACAAATCTACTTGGCTTAACACGCAGAAGTAGAATTCATTTTCATAAACGCTGATCTCTTCTCCCCATCAGACGTGGTATCAAAACACTCTCCCAAACTTACGTGGCACAGACTTGAGGCAAAACCAAAGACAGTGTATTTACTAGATCAAAACAAATCGACATTGTTAAAGAAATTTCAATTTTGTCATTTTTATCCCATCATGTTGTAATTGCAAAATTATTATTGAAGTTGGATGAGGTCATACTACTTTGAGTATGTCTTCATTGTAAATTAAATTTGGGTCTGAGATGACTCTTCTGACCAGATTTACCCACTATCCATATGAGAAATCCTCAAGACCATGCTGAAAAACAAATTGCAGTGCTTCATCATAATAGTTCTTAAGGGACAGTTTTCAAGTCCTTACACTGAGTCGTTCCTAAACCCTCTAGTGAATAGCTTGACTCAGTATGGAACGGCTATTTAACAAGAGCAGTGACAACACAGCCTCACCTTAAATAAAAAAATGCTGTCGCTAGACTAGAGGGGTTTTTTCCAGCTTCGTATTAAGAATTACTGTAAAGTTGGATATTTTAGTGTTTATTTTTAAACATCTCTATATTCCAACAGAAAAGCAAACATTTTTTTTCCATTGTTTTGATGCTTTGTTCTTTTTATCTAATTTTCTTTTGTGACAAAGGATAACGTGGAGGCAAAAATGGGAGGAAGAGAAAGAAGGGTGGGGGGAAGTGAAGTAAAGAACAGCTCAAGTTGATCATAGCAGTTCAGGAGAAAAATCAAAATGGAATCACTTTTCACTTAAAAAGGTCATATAGAGTTTCCAATAGAAAATGTTTTTATTTCGGAAGGTTGCAAAAGAAGAACCCTAAGAGGTTTAATGTTTAAATACTTGGATTTCTTCCTGTTTTGTTTTGTTTTATTGAACTTCAAATATAGTGAGCTGTTTGTGCACCTCCTTGTGTGACAGAATTCACACCGCTCTTTAGTTTGTCACCAACCACGTTTCTCATCACCTCAAGCAGCTGGGTTCTGTGCTTGTAGAGAAGGGAAAAAGGATATTATACACACTGCTATCACGACGTTCTGACATGTAGTGAAGTGTAGGCAGCAGAGCGATGATGAGTCCCAAGCAGCTAAAGAATTCCCTCATCTATTCCTATTCACTAATATTAAATAAGAATATTAACAAATTAATAATTTTCTTAAATATTATATGTTGATTAATGTGCATTAGTGTATTTGAGAATTATTAACAAATATTGTGTTAAAGATTGTACATTAAATAATACTAATATAAAAGCATCCATCTTACTCTTATTTTATTCTTATGCTTCTGCTCTACTTTAAATTAGTAGCAGTGTGTCTATCACAGGACAGTTGTTCAGTTTTGGTTCTTTACCTCTAAGCAGTTTGGGATTCTTTTAGATTCAGTGAAAGAAAATGAAAACTATATATTTCAACTAATACTAAAGACCTGGTTTCCTTATACAACCCGCATTAATTGATTCTACTGCCAGGATGGCAGTGTATTTTTTGATAAGTGGTACTGTGTGAAAGCTAATAATTCTGCTTGGTTCTGATTTGTTTCACACATCTTTTAGTGCTGCACTTTGAATAGATTAAAGGGCCGTTGCTGCATGCTGAATTAACTTCACTCATAGCACCAGTGATGCCTTCTCATTGTGTATAGAGCATCAGATTGTTTTTTAAAGCCTTAACTTTTCATTTGTTCATGGTTCTGTGTCTAGGGCAGACATTCAGAACAGTCTTTAAATACTATGGTCAGATCATGAGGTGCCAGTGATCTGTGCAGAGAAGGGACGCTCAATTCAGAGCCACATACCTAGCCCAAAAAAGCTCTTGTTCAGTTATTCCTTTCCCTCAGCCCCCTTGGAGCTCCCAAAACAGAGGCAGTGATCTGAAGGGGCTTTAGCGCCCGAGAGCCTCTGTAACGGGTTGAACCTCTTGAACATTGTTTCCTCTCTACGGGGGTTTCCTTGTAGAAGATGAGGAGGTAGTACTATAGTAAATGACTCCCATCTAACTTTGCTTTGCTTTGCCAGGTTCATCGGGGGATAAAAGGAATTGTGTCTGATAAGTTCGGCAACCCAATAAAAAATGCTCGTATTTCAGTCAGGGGCATCCAGCATGATGTCACCACAGGTAATATTTTTAGTTTGAGCTTTTTCCTGGGGCAGGGTGAAAGCACTGAGAGCTTAACCTGCAAAAGTCTTGTCGTATTTGATAGAAATGGCACCTTAATAGAGAATTGAAGGTTCAGCTCTGGGTTTGTTTCTAGAATAACAGGAGAGAAGACACGTCAAACTGGCTGTTGAGTCTGTCGTGTCTCTGGGATGACGCAGTCCTTGCTGTTAAAACTTCCACCTGGAACTGCCTGCTGTCCATCAAAGCCAATGTGTCTTCAGTGAGATTCAGAAACCCACCTTTATGTTTCATGTTTGGGGGAATATGGCAATAGCCCTGCTCAGGGGCTGTAACTCAGCATGTGGAGGCGCGGCGCCCTGATAGAATAAGGTAGTTGAAATATTGTGAGCGTGAGGTGTAGACATTAGAGTAGGGTCCACACTGATTTTAACAACAGGAATAACTGTTGTTCTTGATTGAAGGGCAGGCAACTTTTTTTGGTCGTGTGGAAAATCGCATGAATATATGCGATTTTTGGACAATAGTTATATCAAATGCAAAAAATGAGAACGTTGAATTATGTTCACTTTATACCTGTCGCCAGCTGGTAAACAGGTATTGAGGCATATGCAACTGCTGACTTTCACAGTCATAAACTTCTGAGCTTTTAGGCTCTCACTGAAATCAATGCTCTCATTTTATTATTGATTTCAGTGAGAACAGGGTAGGCCATAGGAGTGCAAAATAGAAGACATGAATGGTAACATTTTCTCTAATGATAGTTGTTGAATCAATTCGTAAAGCCAGAATGGTTTCTAAAGTAGTGGATGCTTTCCAGGTTTCAAAAAAACTAACATTAGAGGGGATACAATGGTGGAGATGATGCAGATTCTTGAGGCTGGTGGGAGACTCTGGCATGAATTAGGGTCTTTTTCAAACTTCTTCCCAGACAATGGCTTTCCATTGGCAGTGGACCTTTAAAGAATTAAGAATTAAATAAAAAATGTGTTTACATTGAAGGAAAAAGGAGTATTTGTTCTTGAGTTAGGTGGGGTTAAGAATGTCATATGATTAAAATGTCTTTTAATTTGTGTTAAAAAAGACTGAGGAATTCCATGAGAAAATAACATCAATGCAATATTAACTGAGTTGAAAAACTTACCATTCAAAATAAAGGAAATTTAAAATGAAGGATAAATATTCTGTTTTAAAACTCCCTGCTTTTCCCTGCAGGCTCTAGCCTTCAGCTGGAGGAAATTTACATCCATTTTACACTAATGGCAATTGCTGTAGCTCCGACTCCATAGTCTTAGGTGCTATAATGTCTAATGTCTAATTGAATGTTATATAATAAAAGCAGGGATTTCTTGGCTCCTTAGACATGCTATAAAGTTTCATATAGTTTTAAATTCATTCGATTTCTTCGGAGTTATTCCTTGTACCCCTGGGAAAGCAGCATAAGGGAAAGCTTCCCTTCCCCTTGATACAGGCACAGCAGTTACTGACATTTTCTATGTGAAATTTACTCCAATAGTTCCCAAAGGCCAGATTTTCACAGGTGGAGTCTCTTTTTGTCATTCAAGAGTTTGCTTCTGAACTTTTTTCAAAACCTGCCCCCTAAACGCTTGTGCTATCTGTGCATGTGTCTGTATGTGAATATGTAACTATAAAGGATGCAAGACTAAAAACTAAGCTCAGTTTTGTTGTGCCTTTACCTTTCCTAAGCTGCTGATGGAGACTACTGGCGACTCCTGCCGCCGGGGACATACATAATCAGCGCCCAAGCGGTGGGATACAGCCGGGTGATGAAGAGGGTCACCCTTCCTGCCAAGATGAAACGGGCTGGGCGAGTCGACTTTGTATTGCGACCTGTTGAGGCTTGGCCTAACAAGCTCCTCCGCCGGTCGATGGAAGACATGTATGACCCGTATGACCCGCTGGAGCTTTTTGACCCTCACGCCCAACACGGGCAGCCCGAGGCTCGAGGCGGGTCACCGCCGGGCAGGGAGAAGCCCTGGTGGTGGTCTTACTTCAGCTCTCTAGACCTGCACAAACCTCTGTGGCTACTCAAGCAGCACTGAACGGCGTCACGGTGCTCTGCTCACCTGGCTCTTCTGCCCTTCCACCCGCCTTCAGACGCTCTCACTGCTCTTGGCAATATTTAAATCTGTTTCATTTGAAAATACAATGTTAATTCAAGCACGCTTTCTTCTTTTGTTTTCTCTTCACACACAACTGAGTATGTTCAAGTGTTTTTATATATTAAAAACAATAGTGCACATCCCTTCAAACGCCAGGTTTTATGCAGTTTTTTTCTTGGTAACGCTCTGTACTTCTGCCCATGTAGTTAATCATCACATTCATTATTTATTAGCTTCTAAGTACCTGCAGGAAAATATTCCTGATCTTTTAATGCATTTTTGTACATCTTAACACATTAATGACTATATACTAAAAACAACTTTCAGAAACATTCAGAAAAGTCTTTTCTTTCCTCTAATATGCTTACTTTAGTATATTAAGTTCAGTTCATTAACTCTTCTAATACAGCTCACAATGATTTTTTTTTAAATTCATTGTGTGATATTAGCATTGATTTTGGACAGAAAAAGAAAATCATTAGGTATTAGGAATTTGGAAATAAATCTGCATCTGAATAAGTAACACATTCAGTAAGATGGGCTGCTCATAGGCAGTTCAGTATCAATGACATATTTTCCCAAGTTTCAGAAGTTATCCTTTGAAGACATATGTACTAAAAGTGTTAAATCTTTGCAGCCTTCCTCCTTTGAAATCTCTTGCACCAGGAGTAGGCCCATCAAATCAAGAAAAATGCTTGGAATGTAAACTCTGTTCCAAGGAGTCTGAATATCCAATCTTTATGATGTTTAAATGTTAATATAATTTGAACAGTTTTTAATCTGATAAGCAAATAGATTTTTAATCTATTTCAGCAAAATACTGAAAAATACTTTTACTGCTGGAAATACACACATCTATGACATAGAAAAATACATGAAATAATTAATGAGGAATTTAGGTTAAAATGAGACATATTACACTAAGATTGTTAACATCATGCATCGTTTTGAGTCTACATACTTGTTAATGAAACTTGTAGACACCAAAGAAGCCATGAACTTCTTTTCAAGATAGTTGGGTAAAGCTAGGTGAATAGTGGTCTTGCAAGATGCTGTCCTCTCTCAGACATCAGATGTAATGTTTTTTTAGGGTGATTCAAAAAATATCCTTAATTTTGATGAAACACATAGGCCCACACTTCCCTTTGGCTTGAACTGGTTAATGAACTCTATATACTCACAGTATTTCCTCATCTAAATGTCGTAGTGTGTGAATAGGGTGATTGATTGGAGCTGATGTACTTACTGCAGGAGCTGCTGCGTTAGCTGTCTGGATTGTCCTTTGATTTCTAACAGCTTTTTTGCTCATCTTAGGTAAAGAAGCCCACATTGCATGAATCCTATCGTCCATGCGCACATATCTCACACTATAATTGCCTAAGGAGACCCAAAAGATGAATGATCTTAATTCTGCAACCAGGTGCTGCACATGCCTAAGTACCTCATTCCCAATTGTAATCTGATTGAAGTCAGGAGTCTTATTTATGTACTTGAATGTCTGCAGGTCTGGAAACTATGTAAAAATGAAAGAAAACAATTTCATAGCATTAACAGAAATTAGTTATATGGGAGTGAATGCACTGCATGCACGTGGATAAGTGTTCCTTGCTCAGGCTTAATTGGTTAAAGAAACCCTGAATCCTAAATATGCCAAAGATAAGCAAGCAAGAGATACACCTCCAGACTTTATTTCCAGTAATGGGTATTACTACTGTTTTCTGTGGTCATTTTTTCAAAGCCACCGTCCTGTGAAAACAGTGATAAAGCTAACAAAATCAGAACAATATGCCAAATTGCTGGCTATTAGCTGCTCTTTTTATGCACATAATGTCTTGCACACTTAGAAAGATGCTTCCTATAAGTATTTCTTAGATTCTTACAGGGCTATTTAGATTTTTTTCAAGTAATCATAGTAAACCCAAGCCAGCTGAAATGCAAAAGAGAATGACTGTGCAGAAAATCCACTTCTTTCCCGCGTCCTGAGTTGAAATAGCAGATGGCAGTCAAGACTGGGGAAAGATGATTTTCTAGGAAGTTTGTAAAGACATGTTATGTTTGAGAGAGCTTGAAATACTAATATTCTATACTACTACATCACTAATGTGAAATCGGTATGATAGAGCAAGAGTAGCCTCCCTGTGTCTCTCTACCTCATCCACAAAAAGAGATGTCCAGCAGAAAGAAAGTTAAGATCAGACTTCTGCTAGTTCACACCTAACAGCCTGTATAGATGGGATGTATTAAAGTGCACTGAAGCAACTATGAGTCTCTTGGGAAAAGGTATGCCTCAGTCTTCTGGAACTACTTCATTTTTTCGTAAGATAAAATCTTTAGTTTTCAGTTCCTTGGAGGTGGAAGAGACTGCCAGAATTCCCTGGGTGGCTCTCAGAAATCCATGAGTTTAGATTAGAATTAGGACATCTTTATTGATGTTTTGAGGAAAGGAAGGAAGGAAGGAAGGAAGGGAAGGAAGGAAGGAAGGAATATCCCAACCAAGGCCACTGTGCCTCCCCACAAACACCCACAGGCCGCCGGAAGGAAGGAAGGAAGGAAGGAAGGAAGGAAAGGAAGGAAAGAAGGAAGGAAGGAAAGGAAGGAAGGAAAGGAAGGAAGGGAAGGAAGGGAAGGAAGGAAGGGAGGGAGGGAAGGGAAGGGAAGGAAGGGAAAGGAAGGGAGGAAGGGAGGGAGGAAGGGAGGAAGGATCAAAACCAGCCAAATAACAATGCAACCAAAATTAGTATCACCTTTCCATTTTTATTTGATATTAATATAGATTCAGTTCTACATTTATCTGAGAGAGAAAGTATTGGATTGAATTTGTACCCTGGACTGGATTACATAAATCTTCTTCAATATTTATTTCAATCGAGAAATGTGTGTTTAATATCAGATAGTTCTGTTAAAAAAACCACCAACAACAAAATACCCCAAACAACCCACTCCAGAACTATAATATGGTTAAAGGGATTGTGAGTGGTGGTGAAATCTAAGCAGCTGCAGGCAGCTCTGTAATTAATGCATGGAAATGAACACAGTGATCAGCTCTCTGATGCACCTCTCTGGAAGATGCTCATGTGCAGGGTTTAATGGAATATAAAGTTAGGAGCATATTAAATACTTTCTGAATAGAAAGAGGGATTGAAACGGTTCAGTGAAACTTGCCCTCCTCCAGCTGAAGTACAAGTAACATAGGAAAGAAGTGAAAACCAACCAAAGTTCCCTGTCAGTCTCCATCATGCTTAAACCATGCCTTACAGACTGGGCTTGGCCTTTTTCCAGTGCTACTTTGGAGCGTGACAAGTTCAGCAGCCAGACGGTGCTGTCAGGAGTTATAGTGTGTGTCCATGAGACTCCCTCTCCTTTTAAGTCAGAGTCTACATAATTTTTTTCAATTACCTTCCAACCACATATTGAACAGTATTGATGTATGTTTTTGTAACATCCTCCTTAATAATTAATCTCCTAGTCTCCATGTTCCTTTCAGAGGGGATCTTCTCTACCATGGAGCCAAACTTTTTCTGCACAAAGCAATCACATTAATAAACATTCTGACCTGCCAACTGTCCAGACCTCATCGCTCTGCCAGCAATGAATCTTCCCAACAAGTCAAAGCATGCAAATCTAACTAACAACGTTACAAGCATAAAGAGCAAAGAGAAAGGTCTGCTTATGTTATATGTGCAATTTCCTTTACATTCATATTGCAGAAAAAATTCAAGAACACATACAAAAAATATCATGAGATAAATTACAAGTTGTGTGCATGCATTATACCAAAGAAGCTTTGGATCTGTTTGTTCCATTCATAAAAACTTTTTAGATCAAAAATACAATAATAAACAAAGGCAGAAAGTTTGCAGCTGTTGACATCTTCGTCTCCTGTAACAAAGTGATGTTCCAGTCTTGGGCCACCCATGTATAAGAGGAAGCATCTTTATTTTCCTAAAGATAGAAAAGAAGAGAAAGATGTCTTAATTCAATTGCCTGAAAACAAAACTTTACATGTCAGTATCACTGACTAATAGAAGCTCTTCCTGCTATCACTTTTCATAGCGCTTATACAGTCCTTATCATGCCTCAGTTTAGCAGCTAAAGGGAAGCACTCCAAAACAACATTGCAGTCTGTTCTGAAGTCCTGCGAACCAGCTGTCGAGCAGCGTTTGCCAAGCCGATGCCATTTCTTTGTGTCCATCGCTCTAGTATTGCACTGCAATTCAAAAACAAGCCAGAGATGTCTTTAACCATTACGAAAGCAGCCATCAAAGTGAGACAAGACTGTATGTCTCTGCGATAATGCCTCCAGACAGACTGGAAGATCTCTGTGATGGGTGGGTAGCCCCACCACAGCAGCGAAGCACTGAAGATTCAGCCTTCAGGAGACGAGGAGCAACAGGGAACGGAGCCGTTTGGGTGGCTTGAATGGAAATGTGAGCCAAAGCTGATACACCTTTTTACAAAGCTCCTGTCAGAGGTACTCCCACACTGTCTTCCTTCACTGTGTAAGATCTGTCTTTTGAAGCTACCACGATATAAAAGGAGTGGATGGGGAGGTGGTTGTATACTTCCCCTGCTGTCTTTGTCTTCACAGCATGTTGGAGGAGAGATCCCGTTTGATGGTTGTCTTTTCTGATGTCATGTAGTCTCAAGTTGTGCTGCCAAAGGGCTTCACATCAGCTTCCTTGATGGGGCAGCCGGACATCAGCAAGGAGGTGTGCTGCTTCCAGCCACCCATTATGCATGGGGGACACCAGAAGAAGGGCTTCTCTGTAGGGGCTTTTTGGTGGCCATGTCGTTTCTGGCTCCAGGTCTGCTTAAATGAGCGCATGACGAATGGGGGATTTCCTCCCCATTTGGCAGCTCCTCCTGGCTCCCAGGGGCCACCAGTGTCACACTGGTACAGCAGCACTAGTGTCGGTGTGGCCATGGTGGTATAGGGGAAGAGGCTGAGCACATCGTCAGTAAGCATCTCATTGTAATACCAGGACTGACCCAGATTGCCTTCATGGGCAAAGCTTGGAAGCATAATACCACTTTCCCATCCCGTTCGGAGATGTTAATAGCTAATAAGGCCAGCTGGCAAGGTGTGGTCATATCACTGAACACGTAAATTAATAATTTTATAAATATAGGAATTTTTGGCAGGTGCTTGCTACTGCAGTGTCTGTGTGGAACTGGATTATGGAAAGGGATGTAGCATTTTTAAAATATTTTTATAAATTTACATATATATCTTTGCAATACATCTATAATTTCAGTACATAGGTCCTAACTTCAAAAGGAGGCAAGAACAACAACAAAAAAATAATCATCAGTATACATCTGTAACTAATCTTTGTTATCGGGGATTATTTTAAATGATGGGAGAAGAGACTTAGAAGTTAAATATTTCTCTAAGGGGTTATATCACCTTCTAACAATAGAGTTAAAAGAATATGGATAGTGGATGCTGATATTGCTTTTTACTTCCTTCTTTCAAAATGGAATTTAAACATTTTTGTGCACTCAGTAATGTAATGCACATGCATGCCTTTCAATTTTCTCTTTCTGCCACGAGATACATATTCTTTATTTTCATGCAGTTAGTACTGGCATTGCTCTATGCTGGATCTGATTAAGCATTTTTAGGACTTTTTTTGTTTAAAAAATAGTAATTCAATGAAATTTACAAGGAAGAGGCAGTGGAAAATTCCTTTCTGATGAAGTCAGGATATTTAGCTTTTCATGATTCATACAGAAGCACAGTTCTGAAATATCAGTTTCCTGCAGGATGGAAACTTCATTTTACAGCTTGTATCCACTTATGTTCTGAGGAAGATCTTTCTAATTTCTATTTCTTCCCTTTTAGGAACTGTGATTTAATGTGTGAAAAACAGGCTTGTTCCTCTTTTCTACCTCATTAGTAATCGTTATTTTGAATAATCAGATAAAAGTCTTAAATTACAGTATTTGATTTGTTTTACTGTTTTAAGGAAAGTTTTTTTCCTGCCATAATGCAAAAGCTGTTAATTTCTCATTAAAAATTCACTGAGCAGCCTCAGGCTATTCAATGTGATACATGCTATGCAATATATACTGGCTACCACCATTTATCCTACAGCTACATGTACAAAAATACCAGCAGTGTTGCAATAATTAGAAATTAAACCTTGAACAGTTTAAGAGGTAAATTTACAAGAAACTTTAAGAACATAATTATTACTTTTGGCACAGAAATTTGGTAAGGCTCTAAATCTCTGCCTGGCTTTGAAGGCTTTGTATTTCCTAACTCACAGCCAGCAATGTGCTGTAGCTGATTGAGCTTTGCTGCTTGGCATGCACAGCACTGCCCACTCTGTAGCAGGGCAACCATCACAACCCTTTCACACCACATCATGTGAACATCCCAAATTAGTTTTGCCTGTTGCTTCCTTTTGCTGCTGAGCCTAAGCAGATAAGCCAGGCTCTGCGCCATATTACTCATGCAGGGCAGCGGCTGCCCCACACTCAGGGGCCTCTTTTACGCTCTTGACTTTGAAGAGGGATAGTTCATCTCCATAGGAGTGTGCTCCTGCTCGTGGTTCTCATCTGCGACCCTATTCCCTAATTGTAATGCTATTCCTGATTGCTTGTAATAAAACGATGCTGGTGGTGCCTCTGTGATAACATATTTAAGAAAGGGTGAAAAATGCACAGAAGCTGTGAGAGAGATGAGTGACAACATGTGAGAGAAAGAACTCTGCAGACACCACGGTCAGTGAAGAAGGAGGGGGAGGAGGTGCGCCAGGCACTGGAGCAGACATTCCCCTGCAGCCCATGGTGAAGACCCTGGTGACACAGATTGTCCCCCTGCAGCCCATGGAGGACCATGGTGGAGCAGATATCCACCCTGCAGCCCGTGGAGGACCCAACATTGGAGCAGGTGGATGTGCCCTGAAGGAAGCTGTGACCCCATGGAGAGCTTGTGCAGGAGTAGGCTCCTGGCAGGACCTGTGACCCCATAGAGAGGAGCCCAGGCAGGATCAGGTTTTCTGGCAGGACCTGTGGCCCCGTGGGTGATCCACACTGGAGCAGTGCATTCCTGACTGTACCCTGTGGGAAGGACCCACGCTGGAGCAGTTCCTGAAGGACTATTTCCCATGGGAGGGACCCCACGCTGAAGCAAGGGAACAGCATGAGGAAAAGGAGCACCAAAGATGAAGTGTTATGGACTGACCACAACCCCCATTCCCCATCCCCCTGTGCTGCTCAGGGGGAGGAGGTAGAAAAGTCAGGAGTGAAACTGAGCCTGGGAAGAAGGAGGGTGGGGGAAAGGTGTTTTTAGTTTGGTTTTTCTTTCTCGCTATCCTACTCTATTTTTAATTGGCAATAAATTAAATTAATCTTCCCCAAGTCGTCTGTTTTGCCTATGACAGTAACTGGTGTCCTTATCTCGACCCACGAACTTTTTCTTTCCTTGCCTTGCTGAGGAGGGGAGCAAGAGAGCAGCATGGTGGGCACTTGGCAGCCAGCCAGGGTTAACCCACCACATAGTGTCTGCACGTCCCAATGAATTTTGCACTGAGTGACATGCCCTCTATATTGTGAGCAGGTATTTAACATGCGTTTTGAATTCTCCTAAGCATCAGGGCCTTAAAAAAAAGATGTTGTTATGATGAGGACAAAGTTTGCTTGTGAATTTACATAAGCAGGCCTGAGCTGTCTCCCAACAAGTTGCTGGCGGTCCTTTCAGCAAACTGGCTGCTGAAAAAGCTAACGGATTGTTTAAGACTGTGCATGGAGGTGGTAATAGGGTGAGGATTGGGTCTTATGACTTGCCTTCTTCAACCACATAGAAACCAAAGGCAGTTCTTCTAGCATGTATTTATTTCCATTAACTTTTGCTTGACTATCAGTGACTAGTAGGCTAGCTGAAACAGCCCTGTGTTTATTCTTCCTTCAGGTACATCCATGGCTTACTATAGCCTGCTCTCCTCAGCTGCACAATGGTATTAGTTTAGGTGCAATAGCAGTGATCCATTTTAAAATGGGAGTTTCTATTAAAGCTACACATGTAACAGCTAATGCAGATGATAGCAATAATACATGATTAACGATGAGTAGACTGGTGAAACCCATGTAAGTTAGATTAATAAAAAATTACTTCAGAATTCAGTGCTTTATTCATCTTTAACAGGAATAGAGATAACATTTGTCATCAGAAAATAAAGTTTCATAGATAAAAATCACAGACAAGTATGCAGCAATATATTGTAGAAAGCAATGTACCGCTAACTAAAACAACAATAAGACAGCATAGCTCTCACACTGACATTAAGTAAGATTTTATGTCTGTAATAATATTTCAGCTAAATATATATTTGAACCATATAACCCAGTATTCAAACGAACATCATTAAGTCATACTTTGGGTGTCTCAGTCAGCCTTAATGTCAGTCACAAATGTAGTTATAAAATAGTCCATAAATCTACCAAAAAATCAGACTGCCAAGTAAAAACCTTTACCCCATAGAAGAGGTAAATCTCTGGGAGATAGATCACGTACATGTACAAAGAAAGGAATATAGGCAACACCTATTTATATATGAATATAATCCAGGGAGAAGGTGACCTCTAAAAACAATAGCTTGTATATTGGAGGACTGGACAGTATGGCTGCTACTCAGCCCTGGAGAATAATTTTTCTCCTGTGCAGTTCAGAGAAAGTGATACCCAGTCTAATCCTAAATATACTACAAACTTCAAGGAGAAGTTAAGAAACTGGACTGCACAGGAGTTAGTAGGAAGTAAATCCATCTAATGGTAAGGATTATCAGACATGGATAAGGCTGGTTTTATCATCCCTTCTGATCAGCCAGTTCAGGCAAAAATGTAAATCTTTCTGTCCTGGTTTTGGCAGGGATAGAGTTAATTTCCTTCCTAGTAGCTGGTACAGTGCTGTGTTTTGGATTTAGGATGAGAACAAAGTTGATAACACACCAATGTTTTAGTTGTTGCTAGGTAATGCTTACACTAGCCAAGGACTTTTTAGTTTCCCATCCTCTACGGGCTGAGAAGGCTGGAGGTGCACGAGAAGCTGGGAGGGGGCACAG
>NW_008795948.1:1016646-1045760 GCF_000699145.1 Aptenodytes forsteri
TACTACTACTACTACTACTACTACTACTATTATTTTATTTTATTTCAATTATTAAACTGTTCTTATCTCAACCCATGAGTTTTCTCACTTTTACTCTTCCAATTCTCTCGCCCATCCCACCAGGGTTGGGGAGAGTGAGTGAGCGGCTGTGTGGTGCTCAGTTGCAAGCTGAGGTTAAACCACAACACTTTTTTACAAAAACCAAGTTGGCACAGAGTTGTTATCCTGGCTGGCTCTTTCTGACCATGAGAAGCCAGGGCAGGTGATCAGTAGACCAGGGGCATGGTGACCTTTTGGGTGGCAGGGTGGTGTGAACAGGGCAGGAGGGTGGCGAGGACTTCAGCTGACACAGCTGACACCCAAGAGGAACGAAGGAACTAGCCCAAAGGCTAGCAGAGTTATTTCCCTGGGGAAAGAAGAAAAAAATGCACTTCTGTGATGATAGGACTGCATCCACAGGAAAACTCTTGCTGGACTAACTGGAAGTCATACCCACCACTGAGATAGTCAGATCAGTAGAAAGGAACAGAGGAAACATGGGTCTGGATCAGACCAGTGGTCACTTCCATGCGGTGCTCCTTGTGGCTGGCAGCTAATCCTCCCCAGCCAGGTGGGACAGGTCATGGCAGGGAGCCCTTGTCTTTATAGGAATTTTTTTGCTGGACATTAGCAGCTTTAGGCAGGGCCTGAGTTAGGTGGACAAAGGTTGTGTGATGTGGCTGCATTTGGTTCACAATTCCAGTGCTGCAAAGTGCTTCTGAATGCAGCCTTGGCCACATTCCCCAAGCAAAGATACTTAAATTGAGCTGATGTTACCAGCACTTTGGGGAGAGCAGAATAAAACAAGATGATTGTGTCTGTGCTCAACTGAACAAATAAAAGAGCCTCTTGCCAGAGCTCAGCTTTGGGATGGCATCATGTCCTGCTGCCAGGGCTCGGATAGCACTGAGGCAGGTCCCCAAGTGTCTCTGCATCCCTGTGCCCATGGTGTGAGTCCTCCTTAGGCTTACAGAAATGCCACGAGCCTTTATTAACCCACAATGTTTTACTCTTTTGTACCCACATGGACAATCCTCTAAATGAAAAGCTAGACCAGAAAAGGGATTTTATATTTATTAAATTAAAAATGTCACAAACGAGAACTCCAAAAATTAGAATGCTCATTTGCAACATCTCTTAATTTATACACACACATTATACATATGTATATACACACACGTGTGCACGCACACATACACAGAGGTATATATTTATATAATGCATATATAAAGAAAAATGGCTTATAAGTTATATAATATATTACTTATTATTTTCTATTGCTATCAAAAAGATATTTGAGCCATTAAGAATAAAAAAGTGTTATTGTCTATTTAAATTGGTTCTGATTTTTGAAGACTTGATAAATATACCTTATATCAAGTCAAATACTAAAGGCTTCAAAAGCAGGTGGGTCACAAAAACTAAGGTATTTTTCTTTATAAATTTTTTATCAGCTAAATTGAAAGAAATATTGATGTGGCCAAAATATTAATATGTGAGTTTTCTGCCAAAAATTAACACTGTACAAGAGATTTAGTTGGTTCTGCTGCTTTTATTAATGTAAAATACCAAACTTAGGCAGTTCACAAGGTGCAAGCCTTCAGTAACAGAATTACTAGTGAAATCAAAGGTGAGATCTGAGCAGGTTAAAGCAGCAGTAAGGCTTAGCGGTTAGGGCTACCAGGAAGCAAACAAAACAGAGAAAAGGCAGCTAAAATGACACTGTTGTGTGGCTAATGCAATGTTCAAGGTAATGCTTCTGCCCTCCAGTAGGTAATCGGGAAAACAGAAGTTTGTTTTGAAAAAATTTCTATTTTTTCACTAATGTTAAGAAAGGAATGGAGAAAGGAGAAACTTACTTAAAAAAATTGAATGCAGGTGAATCTGCCTCTAACAAATAAATCACTGCAGTCAGTTGAAATCACTAAGAAAACATTTGTCCTATTTGTGTAGAGGACATACGAAAATGCATTTATGACCAGAAAGCCATTTCATTTTAGGCATAGGAATTGGACAAATCCAAATTTTAAAATCTCAGACCCTTGCTCAGCTACTCCAATCTGTCTACCAAAAGTATGCAGGTTACTTTGCTTCTGATGTTAATAACATTCACTTAAATGTCTACTTGTCGGCTTGCTCAAAAGCATCGGTCTTGGCATGCTCAGGGGTACGGCTCCTATTTCAGTATCTGCTGGGATTCACAAATTGGACTTTCCTCCCCTGAAAGGCTCGGTCCAGTCAGCACTCATGTTCCTCATCCGAAAAACTCCAGTGGCTGTGTCAACTTGCATTGAAAACCCAGCTAGAGAAGGCAGAGCCCTGTCTTCAATAGCCCAACGTTTACAGTATAGCTGCTGCATGTTCAGTTCTTCCCTCCATGAAAAGTGCTTTGGTCACGTATTTTCCCTCTAACTGGACCATTTTCTGATCACTAAACCATTCTGGGTAAGCTACTTGATATTTCTTACGCTTTTTGTATAAATAAATTTTCAATTAAAAAAGGCAAAAAGACAGAACATTATACCATGGCTATCCTCTCTGTTTTCAGGGGGTAGCTCACTCTTATTAAAGTGTGTTGAATACACTTACTAGATTGGATATGTGAAGAGGTGGAGTACCTGTGGAGGGCTTCATCTCACTAGACATTAATGTAAATATATGCAAACAAGATAATAGCTCTAGTTTATAGCTAATGCAGGGAATTAGGCACTTTCAAGTCATTATCCACCTAAACTAGAGGTCTACTTCATGTCTGCCTTGAAATAGGATGGATTGTCCCAAAATTGCATGTATTTCTCTCCATTGGCTATGAGATGACTACCTTAGACGCAAATATCATCAACTCTAGCTGCTTCCCAAGCGGGGAATAAGACATTTTGCAACATAGGGGCTACTTCTGGCACAATTCTTGCACACACAGAAGCAGGTGTGTAGGTTACTGGAGAACTTTACTGACAAAACTAAGTCGTCTGTAGTCTTCAAATACCCAGGGCTTAGGTGATACTTGAGGATCTCATCCTTTAAAGGATACTGGCAAATTCTGCCAAGGACCATTTCACATCCTTTTTGTATCACTTTATCATGTAGAAATATATGTTTATATGTAAAAACTCTACCAAAACCCAATCGCCGGTATGAAGCATATATGCACTGGTAAGAGAGCACAGCTCTGTCTGGTTCAATCACAAAAAAAAGAAACAGAACGGAGCTCAGTCTCTGTGGCTTACCATGATGTTTTTTATGAACATGCAGACTGGCACTCAGTCTGAGTCCAGAATATTTTACAAGTCAGGGAGTGTGTTTCCAAATTTCTTATGAAGACCCTGAATGATTGATTAGAAAAGCATTTTGGGTAAGACTTGATAGGTAGAAATATTCAGGAGACAGGGAAGGAGCTGTGCAAGGAGCATGCAATTTTTTCATTTCATGGATAGTGTCTGTACAGCCAAGTTTTCATTTAACAGAGGTACAATGGTTGCTGTTTTTGCAGATACTCTTTGAGAGAAGCCTGAAGGTGGATCAGCTATTGTGCTTAGCTTTGCTTTACACAAAGATGACCATAATAGATTGAAACATCAGATAGATAAATAAATCTGTTAGAGACAGGGACAATCATCTGGCCTAAAATGTCTGCCCTTAAGAAGATCTTAGCCTTTAAGTTTGTGGGTACAATCATGAACACCTGTGTAACTTTGTATAAAATCCAGAAGAGAATTCCAGTTGCAAGTGTATCTTGATACTGCTTGAATATCTTCAAGGTAGGAGGGGAGACTTTCTTAAAGGTTGCTGTCCAGTAACACCACCCATGCCGTGTATATGCTCCTAGGCAGGTCCACACTGCTCTGCAGTGCTTTCCCTGCTTCTCCCTCTACCCTCCTCTCATCCAGCCTCTGCCTACTTCATTGATGGGAAACAACAGCAACATGATACACTGTATTCAGTCCTCTGAAAGACCTGTCTGCTCAGGGGTTTCTCAGAAATTCTCCGTTATGGGAAGAAATGCAGTAATGGATAGTGGTGGAAATCATAACTTGTGAGCTTATATAAAGGCATACAGTTCTGATGTCTAAAAAACAGTATCTCCTTTAAAATAACCCCTTAACATATTATATCGTTGTGGATGTCTTCCTGAGCTATTTAATATCAACCGTTATGTTAAACTCTTGTCAAGCACTTTGCTTCAATTCTACTCTGAGGCAGTGATTTCCATAGTTTGCAGACATTTTAATGCTGTTAGCTTTATTAAGATGGTGTTGTAGTTTACTACCTAAATAAAGCTAAGCCCCACTGCTGAGACTAGGAACAACTTTCAGAAACTGTGGTGGAGAAATCCCTCTGGTGGGAACTGGCCACTTGCCCCGCAATGAATGTAAGTTTGAATGCTTTCTTGAGTAGGAATGGGCTATTGGATTTTGGCAAAGGGTGGACATGGAGCAGATACTGCGTATTGGCCTCTAGGCTTTGAGAAAGTTTTTCAGGCTACACTAGCCTGTGTGATAACTTTAAGCCTTATATCTCTTTAGGGACACTTCTTGGGGTGGAGTAAAGGTCAAGGACTCTTCTGCTTTCCTCCTGCTGCTGCTAGTATCCATTCAGTTCCTGTTCTACTGCAAAAGGGAGAAACTTGCGGCATGTCAAAAAGTGAGGAGAAAAAACACTTTGAAGAGCTCAATGCGGCTATGGTTAGACAACTTCCAGTGCCCACACATACTTGGCTTAAAGGTAACTTGGGTAACTTATCACCACTCAACATAGTAGTGTGCAGTATAGCTGTACCACTAAATACATCTTCCACCCTTAATGATGATTGAAAATCTATTTGAACCGGGAGGTAAATGCAGAGTTTTGAAGCTGGCATAACACAAGACAGTTTCCTTCTATTTAGTCCATGTTAAAAATGCAAAAGGGTGGTGAAGGCATGCTCCTGGCAGTTTGGTTTATAAAAATAAATGTTGTAGTTAAGTGGGTGGGAAATACAATGAGGAGCTGAAGACCAAATGGGAAATGTCTCCTTGTTGAGGAATCCTTTTGCAATCTTCATTTTCTGTGTGTAAAGTCAACCTTGCAGTGTGCAGACTAAGACAATAGACCACACAACCCTTTGGGGCATATGGGAGTAGTCATTATGAGGACTCAGAAGTATTTGCTAAGATGCCCTAACAGTCGAATAAAGTAGCTAAGCTGCCTTATCTTGCTGGAGAACAGATTGCTTTCTTATGCCAATTACAGAAACAATGCTGAACATTTTTTTCGTCTTATCATTTAGATTCAAATTCTTCCATCCTTCATCACCTTATGTAATTCATTCCTCTGTAGATAATTCCCCACAGCTAAACTCTGGAATAGTAAAAATTATTGTACTCACTTTCCTGGAGCTTTTCAAGTGTCTGACTGGCTACATCAACATTGACCTTGGAGTGGTGGGCCAAGGAGTTGGCTCAGGTCTTATTTTCTTAGACAATGGTGGGGAGACTGGGATGTCTACACTGGCTCAATATTGTAGGATGTGTTGCACCAGCAAAGGCAGCCAAATGTGAATGCTCTTGGCTTAACTAGCAATGTCAGTAGGAATAAGCCAGCAGAGCTTCTGCTCAAAAGATTTCTGGTGAAAAAACACCTTTCAAAAGCAACTCTACCCCACCATGACTATACAGGTACCACTGATCTGCCTTGTCTTTAAAAGTGACATAGCTGTAAATATGGAGTCTGGTTCAAAGGAGATTTCATTTGAAATTGCCATCTTCTTTAACGACTGCGGAATGACTCCCAGATCAGCACGAGCAAAGCAAATATTCTGGTGGCGGCAGAAAGTTATAACAGCACAGAGGTGCAGTGGTGAGTACGCATAACTCTGCGAGCACAGGAACCAAGGATGTCTGGTGTCCTATTGATTTGTGTCTCAAGGTAGAGTTCCCAAGAAGATCCCCCCATGTCCAAGCAGGGCTAAACTCACTGTAAAGTCACCTTCTCGGTGGGAGCCTTAGCAGGTTTTCTTTCTTTTGAGATCTTTCTCCCTCTCTCAAATTTTGATTGCAATTGACCAAAAGTCAGTGTAAAGTAGAGATAATTGCATGAGCACACATGCATACGCACACCCCCACATCACCCATAAGTCTATCAAGGTCTTTTCCTGCAGAAACCAGCCTAATACTCTTGCAAATGCAAACACACCTGACCCAGATCACTGAGGTGGACTGCCATTCCCTCCTGGGCGCAAAGGTGCTCAGTTGCTGGGAATCTAATACCCATCTAGAAGTGATGAATCCATATGCTTTAAACTGCCTTGCCAGTGATACAAATAAAAAGCCAGAATGAGCTCCTTCACTTTACAAGCAGTGATAAATGCAGTAGAAACCACTTAATTAGTCTATGATAAATTGCATGCCCAATTAATTGTGATGATTGCCTAGGGGGCAAAAGCCGACACGAGGCAGTCTGATGACTCCAAAGAACAGACTAATGGCACACTTTCGAGAGCATTGGAGAGTCTTTTCCCATGCCCTTCCTGCAGTTGTCAGTAGCTGAATCACAACAGTTAACTGCCAGGGATGTATTTGCTTGCACCAGCTTTGCCCCAATTTGACCTTTTCTTCATTTTATGCTGGTTAAATGAATCAATATTATCTTAATACAGTGTTTCCTTTCATCCTCCCAGTAGCAGTGCATGGTTATACCGTGGACTTAAAATGCAATTAATGAAATATTAAATGAGTGCAAGGGGCTTCCTTATCCTTCAGAGTTGCAGGTGGGAATTGGGAGGAAACACATTAAAGGTAAAGGAGTTACCTGAACATTAAATCAGCATAGGTCTGAAAGCCGTGCTTCATAAATTTTTGTACAGAGCCTGTGAAGCATGGCTATTGCAAGCAGGGTTGTACCAGTTTGAGCAAAAAGGTGTTTTTAAAATGATTTTGCTAAACCAGTGACAAAGACCATGCAGACATTGCTCTTTCAGTTTTAAAACAGTAAATGACTTCACAGGGCAGAGTCAGGTCCTAAATGTGCCATCTGCCTGTTTGCGGTTTGTTTACTTTATACATGATTAAGCTTAGTGCTCGTCTTGGTTCCTTTTACATAATGATGTTATGATAGCCACATAATTAATGTTTTTAGTGTTTAGCAGATAAATGAGATGCAAAAAGAGAGAGAGAAATATCTGATGTTTAAATAGAAATTCTTCTAAAATGCCCACTAGGTGCCAAGTTTTATTCTATGATATTTAATCTATAATTTAACATATACAGTAATTAGTATTAGCTTACAGTGATAATAAAGGTGGTTCACAGACCATTCCTGGCATGTTAATGAGTGGGTGAAACAAATCCTTTTGTCTATTTTTTTCCTCACACATGTGTTTTTCCTCCCAGATTTTAATTTCCAAAACTTCACTTAATTTCAGCAGAAAGTAGATATCAAGCGACACATTATTAAGATAGGCAAAAATATTTCACTTTATTTGGGGAGCAGTTGAAGGACCTCCTGGAAATCTCATTAAAGATGTATTCTTGAAAATCTCTCAATTTTTTTCAGACCTTCTACTCCTGCAAGCATCTGAATGCTTATACTCTTGCCCCTTATTTCTTATACAAATGTGGAGCTTATACTCTTGCCCCTTCTTATTTGGAAAGTTAACCTCTCTTCAAATGCAGCTAGAGGTTGAGCAGAAACATATGGAGAAAATATATGTTGTTCTTCTGGTTCCATGAAAAATTATGAAGTGGAGGTGAAGAATGTGAGCTCAGTGGAGGAAAAGGAGGTCAATGAGGAATTTGTCCCTGTTTCAAATATTTTCCCATCATAGACTAGATTGGGCAACGTTCTTCCCAGGTCAGGATCACAGAAATGTGTCTCCAGTGATTTGACTTTAGCCTCTCTCGGGATGGATTTCTGTCAGGAATTCTTGTAGTTCTTAGTGATGTTTTAAATTGCAAATGTTCAGATAAAGAACTCCATACATTCACAAAAACCAAGTTCTACTGACTTTTGTAGCAATGCACAAAGCCAATGCCTGCTATTATGAAAGTGCTTTATAGGAATAATTTTGAAGTGGAGTTACACATTATTAATGGAGACAGATCTGATGGTGAAGCAAACGGCATTTGGCAGCAAGAACATTTACTAAAAATGTCATTAAAGAATTTAGGCTGTATGCTACCAAGTATTTTGTAACTCCCTCCACTGACTTCTTGGCCTTTCTTTTTCTTTCATGTCTGGTAAGTAGCTTGAGGTGGTTGATGAACATTGGAACTGAGGAAGTCTGGCTTCTCGCTGCTGATTGTCTAAAGGTTTGTTGGCTTTGACACCTAAGAAGAAGGAAGCTCTACCCCAGTCCATGCCCCATTTTGTGCATTTAGAGCTTTCCTAAGGCTTCTCTTTCATGTAGGTTCTACGGTGTCAAACAAGAAGTAGGGTTTTTTACCGTCACTGTTTCCTCAGCGGAGGTAATTTTACAACTTTTTTCTAATAATGAGTGCCTATTTCCACAATTTAGAAAAGTTGACATCTCTTCCAACCTACCCCTGACAAATTTATATCAATACAATTTAATACATTTTGCTAAAATTTTCCACTAAATGATAAAGAAAAATGGACAATCCAATAGGCTTTAATATTCACTTAGAATGACACCACAGGACTAATGTCTTAGAAACATCACCTTTAAAAAACAGAAGCTATGCGGGACGTATTTCATCAAACACTGTATTCAGTGTTACCTCTTGGAAAAAATGCAGCTTACTGCTGCATCTCTTACCAAGTGGCATCTCTATTTGAAATGCTGAGGCAGTGAAATGAAATAGTTACATTTGGAATGAAATGCAGCCTCAATGACTGGTTTACTGGAGCAAGAAGTTACCACCCAAGTGATCTGTGGGACAAACTGGAAACACCAGCCGTAGCCCTGCTTATATAGCGCTCATTTTTATTTAAAAATAGGTAAGGTGATCCTATTCTTTTGAAATTTACTGATAGCAGAGAATACTGAAAGTACCCAGCTTTTTTTCTGCCATACCACTGAATGTTGGTTATAAATAGCTCCACAGAGCTAGAATTGGAAAATGAGAAAGTATTTCAAATGAGAAGATTCACCTTCAGCACCTGAAATCTAATCAGGTGGATGTAAATTTATTATTATTATTATTATTATTATTATTATTATTATTATTATCATCATCATTATTATCATCAATATTATCATCATTATTATTTTCACTGGATATAATTTTTTTTTCCACTGGATACTGGAGGACTCTGCAAGGCCTGGCACTGAACTCTCTACTCATTGAATTTAGGGCAAGAACATGTAAAGACTATATGGTCTGAAGCTGGACATCTTCAGTTAGGACTGTGAGCTGGCATTTGTGATCTGCACTTATAGTAGATACTATGACTTTGACTCCCAAAGGCAACAAAATTTTAGTCATGGACTTTCCCAACTCCTTAGGGAGTGCTGAAGGCACAAGGTATTTCTTCTGGCAGCTGTATGACTTTCCCAGCCAGATGAAGCGCCTCCCTCTCCCTTAGGGCTTAAGAGCAGACCTTACTCTAAAGGTAGGTCTCTCTTTTTTCACAGTTTTACTGGGATTTGGTGCTGACTTCATCTCAACCCTCCCAGGAGCTGGCTGGAGCCACCACCTTGGAGGCTACCCTGTCCTTGGGGAGGCCTCATAGGGACATGGAGTAGGGGATGAAACCTATGCCTGACAGTCTTCCTGAGGAGGAGTTAAGTTTGTTCTAATTTCACCAAAGTACTTAAATATTTGTTACGCCAGAGGGAGAAAGAGGGAACATGGCATTGCTCGAGTAAGGGTAGTCCAGCTGGGACCAGCTCCCAGGGCGGTCCACCTTTACTGGGAAACCCTAGTTACTCATAGGTGTTTGCTGGGAAATGACACCTGCACCCACACTTTGTAGAGTTCAAGCTGATGTTCTCCATCTTCCAAGCAGGGCAGCCAGACCCACACCCTGAGCAGAGGTACTTTGGGGGGTTTGCAGGAGCAGAACTGCTGGGGCATTAGGCGTGTTGAAGGAATTTAAGTGTTTCTAGTGGCAGATGAAAAGAGGGTGGTAATTTTGAGGAGTGAAATTTGAGTAAATGCGCTCCAACCCTACAGTCTATTCAGGAGTATAAATCCCTGTGTGGATATTGGCCTATATAAAAAGCCGCTGGACTGTGCTTTTACATAAGATCCTGAGTGACTTTGTAAGTCTTCAGCAGCTTCCAAATCCTTCACTTTCAACAACAGTGCTCTTTGTACTAAAAATTTAGTATATAAAGCCCTATCATAGACTTGGGTTTGAGTATACTCAGAAAAATTCCACGTAATGGCATCTTAATGCCTAGACAAATGCAAAATTAATATACTGAAGTTCTCCAGCAGCAGTAAGAGTAAGAGCAGTAAGATTTTTTAATGTTTTGTTGGTTTTTTTTTAATAGCAAGCTCTATTTTTGAGACAGGCAGAGGAAAATCTTCTCAAGCTGTAAGCTCAGTGTCCCTGGAGTGAATAGGGTTCAATGTAGCATGGATAATTTGTTTGCTTTGCAATTATTTTCCGTCAGTGGAGACAAATTGATTTGTACAATAAAATTGACGGTCACTGCAAGGCAGCTGGCTTTCTAAACTGTAAAAGAATTTGACTAGGTTAAGTGAGTACCAAATTTTTGGAGTACCGGGATGTCCTTTTGTACTGGTAAAACTTGCAACAATTGTAGGGCTTGCCAGTGATTGCTATGTGAAATTCAGCATCAGAGAATGCCAGAACAGTTATTCTTAATACCACTGAGCAGGACCATTGCCAGTTTATTAGTGACCTGCTTTGAAAATGATTTCCACGAAAACAGAAATCAAAATGCAAGAAAAGAAGCTGATAGTAGAGCAGATGAATAGGGAGGAAAGAAATAGCAATAATTGCCTCCAAACTGTCTTCTTAATTATTAAAGGAAATTAGATATTTAACATAAGCTAGAGTTGAGGATGCTGGGCAACAGGAGAGTTTCTGCCAGAGAAAAGCATGTAGCGAAACCTTTATCTGGAACATAGGAGCATGATCAGCCAGTGAAGTGTATTTCCAGAAAATGTTGGTAGTGGAAGCAAAGAAGAAATAACGGTTTTGTGCTGCAACTAGAATATTTGGATGGTTTTCCAAATAAAAATATTTAAAGCCCATAAAAACTAAACAGAGATTGACTTCCATTCTTTTACATTTCTGTTTAAAAAACAAAGACTTGATTTGGCCTCTCAAAAGCCCTGGCAAAACTTTAGTGCATGCATGGTCAAATGCTAAGTGTGACTGGGAATGCTGTAGTACCTGGTAGCTGCCTGGAACGAGGCTTTGATTCCACTTTTCACAACACTGCGCTAATCAGGACATACAGTCATATTCAATCTAAAAGCAGAATATGCCCCAGAAAAATGCTGGACCTAAAAGTTCAGTAAATTGCTCCGGTTAAACTTCATTTGGATGTTCCAAGTGTTAAACCTCATTGCAGACATCAGGATTAGATTAGTGATACTGTCAGTTTTGCAAAAGTCCAAGATCAGCACTAAGTAAGGTAGAAGTTTGCTAAGACAGGCTAGTTTCTCTTTGCCCAAACTTAAAGGACCTGGGAAAAATTGATACTGTACAGTTCAAGCACATTTGACGGGGCTTAATACATAAGGTAAACAAAGCGCCCCAAGCACCGATCAAAGTGCAGTTCTGGGGGCCAGTGGCATGATCTTTAGGTGTGAGAAAGAAAGTTTTGAGAAAGAAGGTCACATGTTTGAAGGTCCAGACAATCAGACTTTGGCTTGACCTCTCTGCCTAACTGGGAGCAGCTCTCCCCAGCTACTCATGTGAGCAGGGTTCAGAGGTTACCAATTACTTAGGGAGGCTGAGAAAGTTGTATGGAGCTGCTCTCAGCTGCCATTTCACATTAGAATCAGGCCACTTGCAGGTAGGCCGTCGCAGTTAATGCTTCACTGCCGGTCACTGATGTTCTTCAGCTTGCAATTGACAAAGCAGCGATGTAGCATCTCCCTGTCCCGCCGAGCGGCTCTTCATGCCTGCCCTACGGCACAACCGCTCCAGCGCCGCTCGCCATCCCCACACATTCGTGCATCACATAGCTGCACCCCCACTACGTGGGGGTTGTTTTAATTGCTTCACCATTGAGCAGGTAACTTTTTTTTCTCTCTTCTCCATTTTTTCCCTTTTTTTTTTTCCCCTCCGAATATTTCAGAACCATCAATAGAAATAAGCGAAATGCTTTAATTGGTTGCAGATATTGAGACGATTAGAGTAATTTCTGGCAACTTTTTCTTACAAATCTTAAAATAATATATGTGCCTGCACACACTTCTTTACTACCAAATTAAGCAAGGGCGACTTATAGTCGCAGAAGTATACAAAAATACCTTCAATAAAAGTCTTGTAAATTATATTAAATTTCTGAAACTTATATTAACGCTCTTAATTTAAGAGCTTATATCATTTCCCAACTTTAGAAGTTAGAATTACCCTTAGAAATTATCTTGGGGGGGATAGATTGTGTCAAACAAGCTCCCTGGGGGAGTTCTCATGCTTTCTTCTGAAGCTGCTCTCTCAGGTAGTGACAAACAGGATATTGAACTACCCAGGCCTCTGGTTTGATCCAGTATGGAAACTTCTATTCTTTCTGTTTCACAAATAGGATTTGGGGGTTTGGAGTTTTCGCTTTCTGGAAATCACAGAATCAAGAATGATCACACTTCCCTAACGCAAGACATATTTTCATTTTAAAAATGAGCCAGTTTCCTGTCAGAAATAATTCTGGTTTTGATTACACATCCTTTTACTTTCCCTGGAAAATGAGTATGTTTCTGCTTGGTAATATTCACATCAGTAAAGAAAGTTTCTAGGAAATTAAGTGAGCCACTTCAAGTTTACAGTGAAAGGCAAAAGCAGCCCAGCCTTAGACTGTGAATATACTATTTCACATACACTGCCATCATATATATTTATAGTTATTTATTTATGTCTTCTTAAATTCAAAAAATTCCCAAAACATAACTGGGATTATTTTATCCTTGATTTGCACCTCACTTTCATCTTCTCTTCCTCTTACTAGTTAATTCACCTCTAGGATGAAAGGTGGTATCTGTTAAATAGTGTTTCACAAAATAAATACATGGTCCCCATAACTTCTTGTATGTCATTTACTGCTACAAGCTTACTGGAAGTCATATTTTCCATACGGCAAGCAGGCAAGTATAAGGACTAGTACTTTCAATGTCTGGACATCGAAAGCGGCAGACTTTTTAGCAGGGCCTGTTGTGACAGGACAAGGGGGAATGGCTTGAAACTAAAGGGGGGTAGATTGAGACTAGATAGAAGGAAGACATTTTTTGCGCTGAGGATGGTGAAACACTGGCACAGGTTGCCCAGAGAGGTGGTGGATGCCCCCTCCCTGGAAACATTCCAGGTCAGGTTGGACGGGGCTCTGAGCAACCTGATCTAGTTGAAGATGTCCCTGCCCACGGCAGGGGGGTTGGACTAGATGACCTTTAGAGGTCCCTTCCAACCCAAACTACTCTATGATTCTATGATTCTATGGACGATAGAGTTGGAATATCTCAGTCACATGGCATGTCATGCTGCATGGCACAGACTTTCACATATTTGGAGAAACATTTGCTACATCCTAGGTTTTTTCAAAAGCCAGTCTTTTAGCTTTCTTTGAGGTTGATATCTTTTCCTCAATAAAAGAGCTTTCCTTCCTCATAGGCTTTTTCTTCCTACAATTTTTATTTTACTATCCTTTTACATTGACCTTCCATTTGCCACCGTGCCTGAAAATTCAGTCATTCCTCGTTTGCCAGCATATACTATTTATATGGCTGCAAAAATTACAGATGCACAATTTGATATGCTTATTAATAGTATAGGAGAGCTACTTTTTACAACCTTATCTCATAGGTACAGCCTAAGAATTACAGGAGAGTTACTAAGACTGATGTGAAAAAAAAATACTGAAAAATAGAATAAACTGAAACAAATGAGTAGCTTACTGATGGCAGCTTGTGGACAAGGCTAAAGGGAATCTTAGGGGCTGAACCTGTTCCCACTAAGTGTAGCTGGAGTTTTCCCACTGGCATTGATGATATTAGACCAGATCCCAGATTTGCAGTGAAATTGTTATGCAAGGAGAAACTGTGAAACTTGCAAAGATGTCTTTTACCATTAAATTAATAAAGGGCATTGGTTTTCTTTAAAAACACTAAATATAAATTTATATTGATATGACTCTGACTCATATCACTGTAGAGACTCTTATTTAATATACAGACACATTGCAAAGGTTCCAGTTTGTTTGGTTTGGGCATTTTTGTTACCACTTCCCAAATGAGGTTGAATGGGATGGCAATGATTTTCCATTTAATTTTTAAATAAGTGATACTTTTATAAAAAAAAAAAAATCAGTGGCATTTCCACTATTAAGAAAACCTTAACTGGCTAATCTTTTTGAGAATTTAGTCCTGTCACAGTGGGTTTAGTAAGACAAGTAAGTTTATACCTCAATGTAAATGGAGTTGTAGCCACTTAACTTGTCTGTGGCTAGGAAATTCAATCGCTGTCACAAAAAAAAAAAAAGGAGCAAGCATGGACAATACTCAAAGGTCAGGATATGGTTTTCAAAAGATTTTGTAGGGCTTGTAGGTTTATAATTGTCCAAATTGTAATGTCTATAGTCATTATATAGTATAATGTAATAGGTATCTTCAATAGGGCTTACAGATGAAAGAGGGAGGAAATGCAAGAATTACGTTTTAAATGTTTTAGAACCTATTTTGTACAGATCTGTTCCTCTGCAGAAATGTTTTCTGATTTCAACCCTCACTATCAAAAGGCAATTCAAAACATCACATAAATTTCAGGAAGAAGACTGTGGAGAATTCTAGGGAGGAGAATAACCAGGAAAAGATTCCTGGAAAAACAGGGCTTGTAGAGGAGATTTTTCAGCTCATTACTCAGTTGGATCAAAGCCAGAGCAGGCAGATTGCTTCAAAGAAGGAGAATGGGTGGGAACTGGATGAAGATGAGGATAAAAAGACTGTAGGATTGGATGGAGGAGGGGGAAGGATATAGGAAGAAAAGAGAAAGTACATGAAACTTAAGATGTGTTTTGGATGAGCATTAGAGACATAGGCCCTAAGATATAACAACAAGTAGAGAACCAATTTAAATGCTTGACAATAGACAGAGAACATTATTTCTATCTGTTTTACATTATCCTCTGTTGAACGAAACATTTATTAGATTACATGCCCTATTATGCATGAACTCAATATTGAAAGCAATACTACTGTAAAATATTCTTCTGTATTTAATGTAAGAACATTCTTTTGCTCCTTTCCTTATAGTTATTCTCTATAAAAGAGAGAAACTGCAATCCAGGCTTTTTTTGTGAGTAGTATTTAAAAAAAACAAACCCAACAGTGTGGCATTCCAAGTGCTTTAATATTTAGGTGTTTAATACTACCATCATTAACTTAACGATAAAACCCCCTTATGCCCTGTGTGAAATTCAGTGTTTTTAAGAATATACTTTATAGAAACTTCAGTCAAAAATCTCAGTGTAGTGCAGAAGCAAAAGCATGTATTCCAGAGAGAAATGTTTCTAGCAGAAGTGTCAGGAGCAGCAATTAGGGGAAGATTTGGAATTTTGGAGTGATATAGGTGACAGGGACTTCATGAATTTAGCTACTTATGAAAGAAAAAATCTGAAGGTACAAGGAGTTATTAAAGGTACTGCCAGATGTAAATGTAAATACTAGACCCAGTTTGGAGGCCTTATAGAGATTCTGCAATGATGGTCTGGATGGCTGAAGAAAAGCCACAGAGCACAGGGAGAACTGGAGACTAGATTTTTGCAATGTGTATTTAAAAGTTTTCTTTCCTTTTTATCAGTGAAAAATTCAAGGCTAAGCAATGCCAAAATAAAAATATTAAACAAATATACATATTGAAATGTCTGCTGTACTCCTTTTCATCTCTGATTGTATCTGGAAGTCACACATGCGATACCAGATATGTATGGTACAAGTTGTTTTTTCTCAGAAATATTCTGCCCTGATTTCTCCAGGAGTCCATAGAGAGTTTTCAGCTGCTTGAAGGATGTGGACACCACTTATTTCAGTGTGCCATCTGGTGTTAAGAGGGATAGATAAGATATAGGACCTTGGGAAGTTGGGAGTATTTGATCAAAATATGATAGAGAAATTATATAAAAATTATACAACAGACTTTTTATTTCTTATACTCTTCTTTAAAGAATATCTCTCATCCAGGTAGGAAATTGTGATAGTGCTACTTCCTTGAATAACCAGGCACATGCTATAAATAGCGAATATTGTAATAAAACCAGCAAATAGTTAAGTAGCTTGTCTGCTGAAACAGAAGAAGAATAAGCCCTACTTCTGAAGAATAAGCCCATCAATAGAAATCACGGGCTCTACTTGTGACAGGTCTATGACCAATGAGTCAATGGTCTGCTTTGATCTGTCATGATGTCAGTCTGCAGTCCAGATGAAACCAGTGCCTGTGTCAGTCAGACTCTGACACAGAAAGATTGCCATCTCAATGGACAGGACAGAAAATGTGGACGAAGAAAACAGGCATTTAATATGGCAAAAGCTAGGTAAGAAGTTGAGGAGAGAAAGGGGAGTAGAATTCAAATCTGATGTCCTGCAAGGTCTCGGGAAAGGCTTTCTGATGCTTGAAGAGTCTTGTTGCTGTGTGCTTCAAAGGGATGCAAGCAGTGAATTTGAGGTGCATAGAACATCAAATCACCCAGATTATGGATTTAAAAGGCATGGTGTTACTTCAAAGCAATACTGAAAAACCTTTGTCTTTGTGCCTCTCAAGTGGAATTAATTGTTCCTAAGAATCTCAAAGCGTTGTTTTGTCTCCTTCTCCTCTAAAATTTATTAGTCTTCTTTCCATGATAATTTGCAGAGGAATTTAAAAAAACATGATGAGAAGGTACGGAGTTTACAGGGTGGGATTTTTTACCCCTCTAATCGTTCAAAACTGAAGAAATGTCATCAGACTTTGAAGATTAAATCATCAACGTTACCACCATGTCAGCTGATCCTGGTTAAGCTAATACAAAGAACAAACAGTCACAGTGGGCAAAGCACAGCCAAAAAGGTCAAAGGCTGTTACTGTAGTGACAGACTCCTGAATGATGCCCTGTCTTGGATGGTGTCAGGAGAGCCAAGGAAGCTTTTGGTTGATTTATCAGAGTGAAGTTGGATGGCATGAAGCTTCAGATCAAATGAGGTCTTTGAAATGTTAGCTCTACCAAATTCGTTGCACATCACTGAGACATACTGAGAGCAGCCAGCCCACATAGGGTTGCATTTCAGTATAGACTGGCTCATTTTAAAATACTCCAGTGAGCCACAGGAAGAGAGATAGCAGGAAAAGCAAAGGAAGGTTCAGCAGACTGAAGCTCTGATCTCCCTTTATGTCATGTGTAGATGTGGTAAGAAATGGTGCCATGCACACACTGGGCTTTTCAGTCACACTGGTGCACAGAAAACACGACAGTAATACCCTGTTTTACTCGGAAGGCCAACGCACCAATGATTTCGTAGAAACTTGCAGCTCTTGGACAACATCATGTAGCTCTGATTTCTGTTATTCCCCAGGAACATTATGATGACAGGAAAACTTATTAAAGGGGATAAACAGATGCAAAATAAAGCCAACTTTTTCACTACAAGATTGGAAATCAAGACATCTGGGTTCAGTTCCCAAGTCTACTGTAATACTGAATGAATTACAACAAAGTAAATGCCTCAGATACTTATCCATCCAAGTGGCTAGTGGTCCCTCATCTGCTGCTTTTTTTGTCAATTGTCTTTTAACTAAAATATTTTTGTCAACTGTCAAGTCTTTAACAGTAGGATTCTATCTAACTGCAATGCTATAATACATAAAATAAGTTTTAAAATGTCAATATCTTTATTTTCTTTTTCTATGTTTTGAACATATATAAAGATAAAACCCTGCCCTGGTAATTAACATGATCAAAGGTAGCATCAAGTTCTTCCATTACATGCTTCACCACCCTAAGGGAAGGTTAAGACTCATTGAAATGAATAGCACCCCTCTTCATGATGTAAAAACTAAACTTGCCTATTTAAAACAGTTATAGAAGTACATTTTTTTCCTTAACTAGCTTTATATTTCATCACGTTATTCATTAGAAAATTTATTTTGTTAAAAGAGTATTTTGAAAGAGGTGAGGGGTGATTTCAGCCAAAATCTTGCTTCCTTTTGCCATATGCAGTCTATCTCCAGTGTTTCAAGCAGTTTTTATTATCATTTTTGTTGTTTCTCACTACTAGTAGTAACTAGCTAAGCAGAAACAGACCTGTGATGACAGTAATATGTTACAGTGAGTACCACAGAAGGTGGGAAAGGGTCACAAGGAATGGAAAGGGGAAGTGGGCAGATACAGCCAAACTGCTCTTTTCTGGAGTATTCCCAGGTTCTGAACAGTGTAATGGGATCCATCCCAGGATATTTTAGCTCTTTCCTAGGCAGTAAGAAACGGTTCACATATAATCTTACGGTTCCTACATACACAAAAGATCTAACTAGCTTCAGCAGCCTCAGCAAGGACCTGTGGACATCAGCAGCAGCACACAGGGTTTAAGAGCTTTTTTTTTCCTGAATGTTTGCTCTCCTCTGGTGTAGCTGCTTACACCTGTGCAAACATTTCACTTTCCCTCCATTTGTTCTACCTTGCCCACTTTTTCCTACCCTCTTCCCCTCTGTAAGTATTATCATCCCTTATTTCTCTTTCCTGTTTGTCTTCTCCGAGCTGTGATCTGGGGCATCAGATGTATCAGGATGTATCAGGATGCTCAGATTACTTTGGAGAGGCAAAGATGAAGTTGTGTAGTGGAAAATCTAGCTTTGTGGGGGTTTAATATCAGTGATTGCTCCAGCTCTGCCATTTGAAGAGGCTACTGTATCCCAGTGGCATGTCATGGCCGTCTTTCTAGATATCGCCATCCTCCCAGTGCCAGCTGAGCATCTAGTGTTAGCACTGCATCTTCTTTCAGCAATAAGAAGCCAAGTCTGTAAAATTGGCCAAGACACCCTTTTCAGCCATACAGCAGCTATAGCTTTCTCTGCTCGTGTGGTTCTCCAGCATGTTCCTCCTGCAGTTCAGTCTGGTTTTGGCTTCCCGCAGCACTCCTCAACAGTCACTCCCCGCCTTGCTCTCCTCCTGATGGCAACGGTTATGCCCTATAGCAGTGATTTTTAAGGATTATCCTCTACCCCTGCTGGTTAGGCCAGACAGGAGGGCAATCGCTAGGAGTAGCTGTCTCCTTCCTAGCTGATGCATTGTTCTTGCTTTCTTTTTTGTGTGCTGGCATGACTTGCAAAGTGTTATTTTAGTTGCGGTTGTAACTAAAGCTAATAAAATGCTATTATCATTAATTATATTCACCGGCAAGGCACTTGAACTTTACATGAAATGGCATCCCAGTAGGCTTGAGTTTTCATAACATATGGCAGTTGGAATGGTAATGTTTTAAAAAACATGTAATTTCATTACAGTAACAAAACAACCACTTGAGTAGTCTTTTTATGACATGCTTAATGGCGCTGCCATGTGGATGGCTTGTAAACAAAAAAAACCTGCAGAAGGCTAGATGAGGTAAGGGACACATACATCTGGCAGAGGATATCCCAGCATGTTTCAAGCACTTGCAGCTTTAATAAGCACTTCTCAGCACCTTGTGCTTATGCAGTGAGGCTGTGTTCACTCTTGCCCATTTAGATGGGGATGTGTACAGACTTCTGTTCCTCTTTCCTGAGGTTTGTCAGAGGGTTCATGCATGATCGTATTTTCCCCCTTCTCAGTTCTTCTTCCTCAGATTATTGGACCTCAGTTTGGAAGACGGTTCTGAACTTCTAGCCTAATAACTTTCCTCAATATTTTGGAAATAACTACTATGTCTTTGGCAAACTAGATGTTTGACAATAATTCTGGGAAATCCTTACCTGTAGAAAAGTGGTATACTTCTTCGTGCCTGATAAAGTAATTTGCAAACATCAGACAAACTGTCTCAGTTCTCCAGAACATATAGCTCACATTAACATGCAGTTGACAACCATATTTTACAGAAAGCAGACTGCTACTGACTCCTGACTGAAATTATATATGATGATAAATAACCACTACAAGGTGTTAATCACTGAAGAGGCATGACTCCATCACACAGTCTCGATTTTTTAGATATACAATAATAAAAGCTTTTATATACTGTTCCAATGGAATTTATATCAGTTGTCCAACCTAACCTGTTAATCACTTTTGCTGTCAGAGTTTTGAGTGGTTCCAAGCAGGTCTGTCAATCAGGACTGCTCAACAGACATGCACAGAAAACAAGGAGAGGAATTAATACTCTGTGGATAGGATTGCATTTGTACGGAATATGGAAGCACAGGATTAGGCAAATACATATGTGAAGTGAAGGAAAGCTGCAAGTGTTCTCCATGGGCACTGAGGGATAAGGAAGGCAGACACTGAAATAACCAGATGAAGCAGGTTAATGGGGTGGAATTTGCAGAAGGAATTTTGCAGAAGGACAGGAAAAACAGACTGAGGGGGAAAGGGAAGGAAAAGCCCTTCACCTGCCAGCACAGCAGAAAAGTTGAGGGTGGGAAGGACTAAAAGCAGCAGAAGAGTTATGGACACTGACATCTTGGAGACCTCAGAAGCATTGAGATGGTCATCAGAAGAAGAACTTGTGGTGAGTCATCATAAAATAGGAAATTGGGGCATTTCCGTTCATTGTGGAATAAAGGAAAGCCGTCTTGCTTTTAGTTTCCCTAAGCTACATTTTGCCCTTTTAATGGGTGACTTCAGGGCTCATTAAAGAGCAAAACCAGTAACACGGACTTGAGGAACACAAAATGTGAGCAGATGTTATGCAATCTCTCGTGTGTGTAATTCTGCCCCAGTACCTGCCATGTCAGTTGTGACCTATAATAATAGCACCTCTGAACTTTCACTTCTGTGCTCCTTTTAACCACAGACTGCAGTAGTTTGGGACTGCGTGATGACTTTGTGATGTTGACAACTGGAGACCAGAATTAAACTACTAAATTCTTTTTAATAACAACCAAACTTAGGATGCAAAGTCTCTAGAGGCAACCTAACTTGCCAACTCTGCTTTTAAAAATATAATTTGCCAAGAAGCAATCCACAATTTACATATCTATTTTCTTTTAAAACACTTTTTTTAAAACAAAGAAGTATTAAATCTTGGCAGAGGCTTTTGGCTAAAATGCAGCAAATATATTATGAACAGATTTTTACAGTATGTTTCCACGTTATTTTTGCTATTGACTCTAGACCTATGCAAAAGTATTTTTTTCCCTTTTTGAATGGAAAATAGTCATCAACTTTAGGGTTTCATTAAAGCCAGAGAAGAAAAAAAATTCCAGTACAGTTCAGGATAATAATTCCAACTGAAGAAACCTTTGTGTCTTGATACTGTGAAGGTGGCATTGCCCAAGACTGCCATTCACACAAAAAAACAAGCTTAACAAATTGAATCATTCACATACTCCTTCATAATTCTAAACTATTTTCTAATTACTTTTTTTCCAAAGACCATTTTAACATCTCAAAAGCAAATCTCTTCAAGCAAAGGTGGGTGCTTCTTAATCTCTTTCCTTTCTTTCCACCATAAAGCCACTTTGCAATGTAAGACTGACTGCTCCATTTGCCTCTGAAAATTTGATCTGGGAAGTGAGAAATAGGGATTTTTAAAGTGAGTTTAGAAATAGGTGGATAGAGGTTTCTGAAGAAGAACAGTGAGTAACAGCGGGGTACAGGACATTTTTGAACTTTTTGAATGTGTTTCTGAGAACCATTCTAGTTTGTGGATGCTTTGTTTGCTTTTCTGTCCTACTGCATTATGTGCTGCCGCATTTCAGGTGCATAGGGATCATCACATAGATGCTGATAGCAAAATTTCCATTTCACAAATAAACCAAAAAAGAAAGTAAAAAGAGTAAATTTCTCTCCTAACCCACAGAAAGGGCAAATTATAGAGGCCAGACAAGGATAATAAAAGTGTATGATTGACAGCTGACAGAATGTCAGTGAAAATTTCTCTCCCCCTTAGGATATTGTTTTGATAATCTTTGCCGATTTAATACTTTATGGAACTAAAGATTTTTCTTTTGTCTGTATGGATATTTTTTGAGGGGTGGGGGTTGCACTCGTCAATTGCACATCAAAATAGGGTGGATAGACAGGGAAGTGAAAAGTAAACAACAGCTCCAGGTTTGTTTTTCTCCTTGGGCTGTTGGGGGATGTTTTTGTACATGAAGGTTAACAGAGCACAGTAGCAGCCTTCATCAGTTCTTAAGGACATTTGGCCAATGCTCCCATACAACTCAGCTGACCTCAGTGTTATTACTTGGTTTTGTATCTTACAGTCAAAAAAGTCTATTCTGAAGTGCAACTGTAAAGCAGCATAATGGGCTTATCTGTTTATGGTATTTAAAGACTATATATTTGCCTAGAAATATGTATATCGTTTTCTGTTGGTTAGTCCACCATTTCGCCACAAGGTCTATCAGTTGACTTGGTCATTGTCTGTTTTATACACCTGCAAAGTTTTTGTGAGCATGTGTTGATGTCCATTCCAGCTGAGACATTGCACCCAAACAGTCAGTGTCCCGATCACGCTGGGGTGACCAGTAGTGCACACACACGCAGAGAACAGAATCAGCCCAGCACGTGGCATCACTGCCACAGGTACTCAGTCCGTGGGACTTTGCACAAGTTTGGTGTCCTCAGGCTCCTCCAGCCCCAGCCATCATGACTTCCTATCCCTCACCAACGGCACTGCTTTCTTGGAGCAGCAGCAGCTGGTCAGACTCAAGGTCCTTGTCCCCATTTGTCATCTGGCCACCCTTTTAGCTCAGCACTCACTTATGCCTTGCAAGATGCGTGAAATGGCCAAATTTCCTCTCCCACGGTTATGCTGAGCCTGCAATGAAACAAAGAACAAAACATAAACAAAACAAGCTTTTCCTATGGAAGTTTGCAGGTATGATTCCAAATGCACTGAAGAGGCAGATCTGTTGAGTTAGTTGATGCCTTTCGTAGAAACATCATCAGGTTTCCTACTGGAATGGGATTTTCAAACAATTCTTTGCTCTGACTTCAATGGCCCCATATCAAATTTTCTTGGTTTGCAAGTAAAATGTAATGTTCCTCTTGCAAACAAAGACAGCTCTGAATGTTAAGATACAGTTTTTTTCCCAATATTAATATCAGGAAAAAAGGCTCTACAGGCCAAACTGTGTAACTCTACTAATTTTAAATAATACCTTCTGTGGCACAGATGTCCATTGCGTTTGGTAGCACATCACCATTTTTACTGACTGGAACTTACTATACAGTTCTGTAGATGATGATTCATAAAAGATTTCAGTTTCTTCTACTGAATAAGCTTTAGAGTAGGAAAGGGTGGATGCACATCTTCCTAATTATGGATCTAGCAGGGACTACCTGGCGCACCCTTGGGCTTGAGCCCACCTCTCATCTATCTACACCAAAGTTGAAGTGGGGCTAAGGAGGTTAGGACAGCTTCACTCTGAATTGTATCACTTCGGTCTCATACCAGTATTTTGCTATCAAAAGGGGACTCTGATAAAAAAGGAAATTAAATAAACTACTTTCAAATGTTTATGGATATAGTGAATCCCAGTGGAAGAGTGCCTTTTGAGTTAGTTTCTTTGTGGAAACAATGTGTTATTCAAAGAATGATGAAAATGAAACTATAGTTTCACAACAGGTGAATTTGTCATGGAGGTTTTTTTGCTTGGTTAGCTGAGATGAGGGTAAGTGCTTGAATACATTAAGTGCAGTTTACTGTAGTCTTGGAGATTAATCCTTTAAAAATACATCCAAGTAGCCTTTCATACAAGCATGTTCCCACTGAATGCAGTGAGACTGCACTGACACATCTGTGACCTGGTGGTTACTTTCACATAAATTATGATTTGGGTAGACTATGACTAATTCACCGGGGTCTGATGAAGTGTGTATGAAGTTTTCTTCTGTCTAAAGTACACCATGTACAATTTTGCTATTGATATGCTATTGGACGTGTTGTATCCTTGTAAAGAAAATGTTCTCTCCTTTTGTGCGCTTAGCCTGTTCTGTATGCCCTATGCCCATTTCTTTGTGACTGGGGATGCCCCTGCGTCATTTTTCTTTACTTACTTTATGAAAAGGCAAACAACAATACTTGTCAATTTATTTGTGGTGTTCTCAGCTGCACAGCTAATGCTCTTCTGCTTGATAGGATGTCGTTGTTTTCTGTAATTATAGTTCTGCTTATGCCCTTGAGGAAGAACATCTGCTATTTCCCACTCATAAGTTGCATTTTATCCTCTTGTTTCCTTGGCGTTATCCTGCACCACAGTGATGCGGTGGTCTCTGATACCCTTTGCAGCACTTTTCCTTGGGGTTCTGTACAGCAGGGTCCTCAGCCATCCTCCTCATCTTCCCCTTCCTTCATCAGCCCATTGTGCTGTTGTCCTCAATGTGGGTGATGCATTCATTCAGCTGGGAGGGAAAGGGCAGAGGTGTGCAAGGAGCTCCTACAACAACCTGCCTCGTCTGGGAACAAACGTGCAATGGAAGCCTGAGGACAATATGTTGCAATGCTCTTACCAAAACGAGCAGTGTAGGCTGTCAGGGTCATGATACATGACCACCCAGGTAGAACAGAAGATAAGAAAAGGGGGGAAAACCCCACCTTCTCTTTTTGGACACTTACCAGTAAAATTCTGCCAACTTGGCATATTATTCCCACCATATTTGTTGCCTCTGTTGTTTACCATTGCATGTAAATCAGCTGAATGATCCTCTGTTAATCCTTTGTTCTTACACATCTATAATTTTCTTTTAAAGTGATTTCTTGATATGAACATGAAACAATATTGTGTAGTAGGCAAATTCTGAGGGATAATATATGTATTTTTTGAATAGTCAAAATTAATTGTTTGGATTTTTTAGCATTTTTGTAATGTTCGCTCTTCATGTCTAATAGCTATTTTTAAACATAATGCATCATTTTAATTAATAATTAACATATATTTATACATGGCCAGAATTAGGTGTAGTAAATCTCAACCAAGGAGACTATGTCAAAAGATTTGAAGTGTTCAGGTTTTAACAAGAGCTGGGGAGAAGGCAGAAGTCATTACTCATAATATCCAAAGACGAAAAAAGTAGAAGACAGAGAGTGATAGAGCTTCAGACATATATCCTTGTCTCTATCAGACTAGCTCATACAGTACGGAACTGGCTGAAGGTTTGCCTGCTTGAAAAAGTGCTGCCATCCCTCAGCAACCCTGCCAGTGCTGGAGTCAGTGGAGCGATCTGAGAAAGGTCAGTCCTAGTTTATGGAAGAGGTTGGCGTCCTGAACTTCTGGGGATTTCTTCCTTCCCTGGCTCATCAGTTCAGCACAGTGATTTTTGAAATAATAGTATGGCACTATTGTAATAAAAACTGGGATATTATTACATTGAGATCAGCTGGCAGGTATGTGTATTTCTCCCAATAGCTGAAATAGGAACTTAGTACGAACATATAAGGTGAATAGCTTACAGGGTCAAGGGTAATTTTTATTACAAATAATTTTGCAGAACTGGAAGAATAAGGAAGTGCTGTATGTTGAAAATATAAATTGATTGGTGCACTAGCCAACTGGCTGTGTGTTGCAGGATTAGAAGGACAGTGTGGTATTTGGTATTTTCCTTTTTTCTAGAAGAGGATGGACATAAGGTTTTAAAAGGGTATAAGATCCTTTTTTAAAAAAAAAACCCACCACCTTTCATGTTTAATAAGAGAGGAAAAAACCTTAACAGGGTGGAGGCTGGAGGGGAGATGAGCATGACCTGAACAAAGTGATAGACACAAGGATTGTTTTACTTGAAGTGCATTGAACACATTGAAGTAGGAAGGGACGAGGCTAGATAACAGCTATAGAAGACCATGCAACCGCACCTAATGCTAACCTAGATGTTAGGGGAAAGACAGTTAAATATTAAGTGGCACACTGGCTATGAGACTGGTCGAGTCCATGGAAGAACCATGTGAGAAAATGGACAAAACTAGGAACAATATGGATGCCTTCAGAGAAATGATGAAAATTACAGGTTCAGCAAGGTATAATATGGGAAATAGCTGAGAAGTCCATACGGGAGAATCATAGTAGAATGGGGGAAGACAGGTCTGTGAGCAACATGTACAGTGTTTCGCTGCCATGAAAACTGCTGAGTTCTTTGCACGGACAGTGGATAACCCAGTGCAGATCCCTGAAAGAAAGAACAAGCAAGAAAAGTATCCATGAATGGCAATACTGAGATAGGCTTTGCTCTTTCTCCTTTGCATCACTGAAATGAAAGAAGAGTCCATAAAAAGTGAATGTTGTTATAGAGACAAGGGAGAAAAGAGAGTGGCTCCTTTGAGAGCAAAGCATATCTCCTTTATCTCATCCAAGAGGTGAAAAGGTGTAAATATATCAGTACTGAAATTTGTGTTTCAAGAGGAAAAGAAGTTAAGAGGTAGGAAAAGGTGCAAGAGCAAAAGAGTAACTGCTGGCACTGGTGGTTGTGATTACAGAAATGTCATCAGCCAACCTCAGCACCAAATAAATAAACAAAGATTAAGGATGGACTTAGGGATGAGGAGAAGTGAAGGCGGAGACGAAAGAAAAAATATGGTTGAGGCAGCAGAGTAGTTGAGCAAAGGAAAACGGGAAAATGGGAACTGAGGGGCAAAGGGTTGAAAACTCAAAGGGTGATGAAGAAGTGTAGAGGAGACAGAAGGGAAAAAAGCAAATTAAATGAGTAAAGGGGAAAAGGGGAAAAGAGGAAAAGAAATAAAACAAGGCAGTATGCAGTCAGATCTATAAACATGATTAGATATTATCAGTGGCTTGCTCCAGAGCAGTAACAGTGCTGCTGGAAGCTTTGCTCTCATTCAAGTGAGGAATGGTGATGGTGGGGCTGGTTATTTGGCAGGGGGGGTAACATGGGGCACTGTACCATGTGGGACTAACGGGATCACCAACATCTGATGGCATCCAATGGCTCTGCTGTGTGCAAGAGGGGACAAGGTTTCTCCTTCCTTCTCTTCATCCCCTCTCCTCCCCTTTTGGGAGGGGGGGATTCTCACTGGGAAAAAGGTTGTTTTTCTTGCACATGCATGCACACATGCTCAGTTTCTTGGGGTGGCTCGTACTGTGTTCTGAAGGGGGACATGGGAAAAGATGCAAGCTTAAATAGATTTGGTGGGTTTTTTGGAGGAGGAAGGTGGGACAAGGGACAGGCGAGTGCTGACATCTGGAGAGTGGTAACAGCTGTGAAGGCCTCAGGGCCAGGGACTTTTGTTTCTGACCTTAGGGAGAAACCGGAGAGTACTGACCACATGGAGTGGTTGCAAGGAAGAGTGAGGGCAGAGGGGAGACAGAAGTGGCAGCCCCTTATTTTTCTACCCTGGAGCCTTGGTAATATATCTCCGTAAAGAGGCCGGTGCATGTCCATATGAGAAGCTACTCCTTTCTGTCTGAAGTCATGTTAAAAATAATTCTCTTTGGGCCTTGGGGCATTGCACTATAATGAAGTTAAAAGGATAAATGCTATTAAATGTCTGAATAATGTTGCTAACATAGCTTGTCTTCCTGATCATTTTGTTAAACTACAGTAACATACAATCATGTCACCATTAATACTTCCTGCATGTGCAGGAAAGAAGAATACAAAGAGTATGAAATATCAATTGATTTTAGGATGGTGTGTTTTGTATTGAAAACAGCTGGATAACTTATTCTCTCATATGGCTGGTGGCGCGTACTGGAAACATCACACATTTTTATTGTTGAAATAGAGTGCAAACTGTTCAGAGCGATACACCTACATCTGTACCATATTATACTGTGTGCCTGGCTGCCATCATTTTATGGACTCAATATCTGTCCAACCATTATTTTTATTGGGTCTCATAACTCCATAGTTGGTCCACCTGTAGAGCCTGTGAGTTATCAAGTTAGTATGTTTTGCCATTGTCATGTGTCCGGTTTTTAAATTAGAGTGGTTTCCAACTGGACTACAAAGAACCAGAACTGTTATTCTCATAGCTATTTTTATTTTAACTACACCGATTCCTATTTATCATTGCAGCCTGCTGGAAAAAGTCTAATTTCCAACAAAGAGATTTTTATTATTTTTTATGGGAGAAGCGAACATGTACCGTATTCTTCATCTCATTTTTATTATTTTTTAATTGTTCCCACACTTGATACTTGTTTATTGCTATCACATTAAAAAGCAGGAATGGTTGTCCAATTCCTGGGTTGTAAAAACTCCCTGGTACGTTTCTGAGGCTCACTTAGACAGTGCATGATCATTCAGACATCAAAGGCAGCTAGAATCCAAATTCTCCTTTGAAGACAGTCCGGTGAAGTTCCCACTGACTGGAACACTTGATACTTGTTTATTGCTATCACATTAAAAAGCAGGAATGGTTGTCCAATTCCTGGGTTGTAAAAACTCCCTGGTACGTTTCTGAGGCTCACTTAGACAGTGCATGATCATTCAGACATCAAAGGCAGCTAGAATCCAAATTCTCCTTTGAAGACAGTCCGGTGAAGTTCCCACTGACTGGAAAAGGGGAAACATAACCCCCATTTTTAAAAAGGGAAAAAAGGAAGACACGGGGAACTACAGGCCGGTCAGTCTCACGTCTGCCTGGGAAGATCATGGAACAGATCCTCCTGGAAGCTATGCTAAGGCACACGGAGGACAGGGAGGTGATTCGAGACAGCCAGCATGGCTCCACCAAGGGCAAGTCCTGCCTGATGAACCTAGTAGCCTTCTATGATGGAGTGACTACATCAGTGGACACGGGAAGGGCTACAGAGGTCGTCTATCTGGACCTCTGTAAGGCCTTTGACACAGTCCCCCACAACATCCTTCTCTCTAAACGGGAGAG
>NW_008795948.1:1046855-1059465 GCF_000699145.1 Aptenodytes forsteri
GAGAGGTGGTGGATGCCCCATCCCTGGAAACATTCCAGGTCAGGTTGGACGGGGCTGGGAGCAACGTGATCTAGTTGAAGATGTCCCTGCCCATGGCAGGGGGGTTGGACTAGATGACCCTTAGAAGTCCCTTCCAACCCAAACTATTCTATGATTCTATGACTCTATGATTCTATGACATATAGCCATTCTTAAAACACACACGGTACATTCTGGGCAAGGCCCTATTGGCACAGCCTTTGCTCTCTCTGGCTAGTACTGACTTGAACAATACCATTTTTTCTTGGTCTTCTTTATCATGTATGTCCCTCCCCACATTTTTTTTTTAACATGTCTGCTTCCTCTTTCCAAATTTCTACCTTCCTCTGCCCTTTCCATTTTTATTTCACAGTAGGTATCACCTTCATGTTGCATTTCTGTCTACTGGTCCTTTTCTGATGTACCCCTGAGCTGATATCTCTGGCTTCTGCCTGTTTTCTTTTCCTTCTTCCTCTGTCCAGTGTCCCACCCTCAAGTGTCTCTTCCCCCAAAGCTGTCATTGCCTCTCCAAACTTGCTTCCAGTTGCAGCCATATTCAAGACCTCAGCTGATCCCAGGCTATTGCACCTGCAAGCTCCCAAGCTCCTCCCGTTGCTTGCTGGGGCAGATAATGGACAGGCCTCCAAGGCAGAGATAGTCTATGACCCTCCGGTGTGCTGATGGTACCACATAACGTACTGGTTGTGTGAGAGTGGGCAGTCCAAGGACCTACAAGCTATCCTGACACCAGGATAGTCCCAGACCCTGAGAACCCCCAGTTCTCCATGTGACCACCACATGAGCTGTTAGGAAACATGCCATTCTTCACTGGTCTACACTTTCCTGCTACCGCACTCATCACAAGTCTATATTGCAAGCTCTACCAAAGTAGTTGGCAACGTGTGGCTGCTTCAATACCATGTCAGTTCCTACACAGAAAAGTGTAAGATGACCTTTAGATGCTGCAGCAAGCCCACAGGTTGCGATACGGCTGTATTTTCAGCCACCAAAATGGCAGCCTGACTCATTTTAAATTACTTACTCTGTTCCAGTTTCTGTATTCAGCTGATTTGACAAGTGTTTACAAACCAGCCTCAAAAGTTCCAAAATATTTTAGCAATTTTATGGACTAGAAGTACAAGTCTGAGCTTTTCAGTGAAGCCTATGGGACTAGGCCTTTTAATAAGACTTTATGAGAACTAAAATGGTCAGGTTCTGTGGACCACCACTGTGTTATTAGGCTTATTAAGTTGTCTCTAATGTACCCTGCGGTCTTTGCAGTCTAGGAAAGAAACATCTGGTCCATGAAGGTTTCCATTTGTATCTATTTTGTTAACTACATTAAGCAACTAAATAGAAAAAAAATACATAATGCAATGAAAACAAAACTACTTAAGCTAAAACAATTTGAGGTCAAATTAGTCACACAACTGTATAAAATATCACAATTATTACAACCAGCAACCACTTTAAGATTTCACCCAGAATTAGGGATGATGATAAACCTTATTCACCTACCACTCCCCAGTAACAGACCATTATCCATGCAGTAAAGATATCTATGTGTTAGGCTCTAAACAGACATGGGCTTATGTTGCCCATGAGCTCATTCTGATTCCAAGATGGTTAATTACATCACTAAAGGACTAGGTCCCATTTACTGTAGTCTGCTTCTCACTTGTTTTTTTAAGATTTGGGCTTTGTCCTTTGCCGGCATAACTATACAGCTTCAGGTATGGAGCTCACTGGTTACCCAGACAGGCTGAAAAGACATTGAGGAGCATTCACATTTGCTCATCATACACAGGGAAGATGTCCCATCTCCACTGACAGACATGCTCCAGACAAATGCCTGAAAGAGTAGAGCATTGAGTCACACTGACATTAATATTTAAATGGGTAATCTTTTATCACATAAGGCAGACTGATCAGTTCTAGGTGATTTTTTTCTCTCACTAGCAAAGAATTAAATTAAATGGTAGTGGGAGCAGTGACACAACTTTTGAAACTGGTAGGTGGGATTAATTATAGCTGTCTAAAGCAGGTGAAAAAGATCCTTGAAATGCCTGTTTCACCTAACTGACTGTAATGGAAATTTACAGTGAAAGGCTAAATTTAGGCAAGTTAAATGCACTCCAGAGAGCTCAGACTGCTGAAACACCCGGTATCTTATATTTTAATTAATAAAGGGATTCCTTTCACTTAATTTTTGCTGATAGACATTTATTCTAAGTTAGTTGTCCAAATTTTCTTGATAACCATTTAAAACAAGCATTTTCAGAGGGTAATTCAGCCACTGTCTTAGCCACCTAGTTTCAGCTGAGTGAAATAGCCCTCTAGAAGCTCCCACCTCTCTTTGCTGAGTATAGCGCAAGCCTGGACAACTAGCTTGATTAGACACCCAATTTAGAGAAAAACATGATGTCTAGAGTGTATTTTAAGTATCATTCTAAGGTGTGCAATCTACAGAAGCTTCTTCATAAACAGTTTCAGGGAAAGCTCAGAAAAGGCAGGAGTCAGGGAAACGTGGATGGACGGGAGGCTGCCTTCCCCTGGAGGCAGGAGCTGCAAGAGGGGCTGGATCCTGTCGCAGTCCTGAGGACCCCAGAATAAGTGGACACACTTGTTGGTTGATAAATGAAAAAAGATTTGTATATGTATAGAGCTGCGCAAAGTTAAATAACTGTATCAAAAGGGGATATTTCCTACTACGTAGAGTGAAATTTTAGAAGGTATATTTGATACCAACTCTTTTTTAGCCTCAATGTCTCAATATGGCCCTCAAACGTGACTTACAGAAACATTTCTCTATGTGTTTGCTACCTGTACTGGTCTGTCATGTTCATCATAAGAAAAGCCTGTGATTTTGAAGTTATAAAGAGTACTGAGGTTCACAGGCATGAAATTTTTATCTGAGAAGAAACCAGAGAGGACTGGAATTGCTGAACAGCCCTCGTCAAAGACAGGAATTGCTGGGCTAAAGCTAGAGGCAATGTGCATTTCCCTCTGTAAAAGTAATTACAGCTAGAAGTCAAAACCATCAAGTTTACACAAGGATCACAGGAAACTGAAGTAGTCACCAGAGCACCTGGAATAGATATATTTCCTTGGAAATTTCATACCTATTTTAAATAGTCAAGCCTTCAGTCTGGAGTACAACTATGCGGTTGTACTCCAACTATGGAGTAAAAATGTCCAGTGAACTTGGCTGTCAGTCTACACAAAATATCTGAGAGAAGGAAAGTAATAAATAATTCAAGGGTCCTTAAGCCCTAAAATGTTGTTAGAATTAGTGGGAAACTAGATTCTCAGTGGCCATGAAGGTTGTTGAGATAGTCATTTTACATCACTACGGTGAAAACTGAAGGTAGCTCTAGATGTATCACAGGTTTCAACAAAAATAGCATGTTAGTATGCACAAATGGACATGGAGACTTTGGCCTTAGTCCATGGGTTTAAAGGGTTTGATTTGCTTATTTAGGCTAGCTTTAGCTAGAACTGACTGTAAGCCATATATTTCCATTGTCAAATGAGATAAATACCCATGAGATTTTCTTTTCAGTTACAAACACATAATTTACAAATTGAACACCACTAAGATTGATAGTGTCATGGGGAGTGGAATGGTTAACCAAGGCTTACTGGCGATTTCTTAAATAAATATAAAAATGGCCTGGTGCTTCTTATATTTTCATACTGATAAAAACATGGGGTTTGCAGTACTTAACCATCTTCTGAGGGTAAATACATGGCTGAGCAGCACTCAGTACTTTTGAACTAAAGTTCACTCCGTTTCTTGAGTATGAAGTTTGGCAACTCCTGTTGAAGTAATCTCAGATGGCAGCTTCATGGGGCCATTTCCCTCCTGCCCATCTCACTGTGAGGCAGCAACCTCAAGCCAAGGGATGTGAAGTCTAAATCACTGCAGCAAGGTTGGCCAGACCTCATCCATCAGCCAGTATTTTCATTTCCTTAGGATAAAAAGCTCTACATACACAAGTGCTGAAAAAGAAGAATGATGAGAATCTTGGACAGACATTTCTCCCAGTTAATACGAATGGAGGTATACAGAAAAAGGCAGATTATATGTGATTTTCTTCACTTTCAGAAAACAATAGGAAACTATTATCTTACATGTTCTCAACTTGTGTATTTAATATTGGTGGATTTATTTGCTGGCTTGTTCAGGATATATTAGCTTAGACCAGAAATGTCCTTTTTGAAATTGCTTGTATCTACTTACTGGCAGGAAGGTAGAGCTGTAACAAACTGCATCTTGGAAAACTGTGTAACTGAGGACTTCAGGAGTCTCAGCTGTAGGCAAGCAGCTGAGCTGCCATCCCCATGCACACATCCCCATGTGCTTCCACTGCCCCAGTTATCAGCAGGGTGGGGAAAGAAGGTGAGGAGGACAGAGGAACAGAAGCCCCTGTACACCGGTGGGAGAGGCAGAGGAAGAAAAGGCATGAAAAAGTCTAACGCAGTTGTTTCCATGTGAAATCTCCTTCCTTCCACTCACAAAAGATGACTTCCAGATCCTTGCACTATCAAAGGCTTGAAACAAATGCTGAGGCGAATACCCGGGCAGTTTTGAAGGTCAGCACTGTCATCAGCTTGGCTCTGAAATTTTAGCATACAAAATGAGTACAATATTTAATGTGAATGCCTCAAGAGTAAAGCTATTTTGTTCCTAAAATGTTGATGGTTGACTTTCCTTTTACTGGCCTGTGGATCTCATAGTAAAAAATTTCCTACCTTGTGTTTTTTCTGAAAATTAGTGACTTCTTAATTTCTGCCTAAAAATCTTTGTCTGAGTTGTACATTATGTAACTCTATTTAAATCATGGCCAGACAAATGAGACTCATTCCAATATTTTGATCTGAGGTAGGCAAACAGCAAAAGATATGGGGAAAAAAAAAGGCAACCTAAAGCTCATCTCATTTAACAGATAGCAGCAACTATCTTAAAAGTGATTGGCTTATTATGGCTACTTTAAGCATCTACAGAAAGCAGCTTTCCATATCCACAGTAAGGTCATTAGTGAGGGAGGGAGAGAGGGAGGGAGAGAGTTAGCTGATACCACAATCATCTTTCCTGTGCAGACACTGAGCTGGAAGCTCCGCATTTTGACAGATTTCCCTCAAAATAAAGATTCTCAACACCGTAAGGAAGGAAATGTTAGTTGCAGCAGAAAAATAACCAAAGCAGAATCCTAGCTTTGAGGAACTGCCTAAATTTAGACCTACACATATGTAGATTTTGCTCCCAACGTAAGAAGTTCAGAGAGATATATTGCTACTAGGTATGACAGCAAAAGTAATATTGCCACTGTGCTCCATTATCATTCTGTACAAAATCAATATCAAAACAACCCAAGTCTAGACATATAAATGTCAAACTATTTAACAAGAAGCAGTTAGTGCAGAAAAAAAACACTTAAATGGCAATTGAGGTAGTCTGATGGGTCTTAAAGTAGCTTACCAGGATTTATGTAAGATAAAAACAGTTTAACTAAGCATGTAGAACAAAGCCTGGGGGCTTATGGCTAAGAACAATATCAGAAGAACATCTAAGCTCTTTATCGTACCTGTCAGGTCCTAATACTTGGCTGTTCTGTCAAAGGTGGAAGGCCTTCTAAGTCTCCTGATTTCCTCCTTGATTTTAGGTTTTAGGTTACTTAATAAAATTACCGTTCACCTACTACTCACAAGAGTGCCCAGTTGACAAAAACACGTTTGAGTTATTCCTGCTACTCATACGAAATCTATCATTTTCAGAGTGCTTTCTCCACTTTTTACATGTCATTCCCTATTGAGAGCTGAAAAGGAGGTTGTTAGCAAGTAATATTCTCCCAGAAATGGAATTTTGGAGTAAGACAGGCAGCAGAAATTAACACTTAATTAAAATACTAAAATGGCTAAACACTGAAACTCATTTCAGTCGGGGAAATAAGAGGGATGGAAGAACTGGAAAATATAGAGGCATTAACTCAAAAATGACCAAATATTTTGTTCTTAGTTTCTAAAGATTATCTTTTAATTCAAGTGGCTTTCTTTTGGCTTTCAAATAGACCTAAAATAAAAAAGAAAATGAAAAACAATTAGGGCTTAGGTGGAGCAAAACAGTTTTACTTGGTTCATAATTCATTTTTTATTGGTTCACAGTTCATTGTTGCTCTGTGTGCAACCAAAAGCCATTTTAATTCTGACATGAATCAGTTTTTTTCTGATGTGGCCACAAAACAAAAAAAATTCATCATTAACTCATCTGAAATGAAACCTTGTTGGGATATTGCAGTGCTGAAAAAAAACATAACTTCAATGTATATAGAACTAAAGGACATTTTACTGTCTAAGACATCTTTCATTTCACAGCCTTCAGCAGAAGTCATTAACAGACCTCTATAGCACAGTGAACTCTGTGGGGAAATTTGTTGCTAATTTCCCTGACCGGAGGAGAGGGCCTGTGCTTTACATAGGAAAACTTACCCAGTAACTGAATAAATACGAATCTCAATAGAAAGCTAGTATGACCTTAGCACCAGATCTTCTATATTTTGAGCGGTGTGCATTATTTAAGATAATTAAGGCAATTTACAATATTCAACTTAAATATCTCATTTGAAATATTCACCTTGCCAAAATGAGAATGAAACAACTCATGAAATGGCTGGTTCTGGAACAACTCTTGTACCTTGTGATGCTTTTGCTGTAACCTGCCCAAAAGGAGGAAATGCAGTACTACAGTGGGTAAGAAAACCTGTTATAAATTCAGGTGTGTTAAGCGTGGCTCTGGACAGGTGCCCATATGGCCAGCTGTATGAGGAGTACAGGTCACTGAGGACAAGAAATGGAAGGCCTCCAGGTGTGACACTAATCACTTTGCTCCTCTGTGCATGTTGTCTCCAGAAACAGGTATTTCTTATCTATACCCAGAAGAGCAACTCAAGGCTTGAGGCTGACTTAGGCTTTTCAAGTGAGTAAAAAATTTTGTTAGTTCTTTTTTTTCTTCAAACCCTACCACACAGCAAAAGAGCAGGGAATTTCTAATAAAATGCAGTGTATTTTTTAAGGAAACTAATAACTGTCTTATCTATTCTGAGTGATGATCATGAAGATAACTAAGCAATGCCTGACTTCAATTATGACAGCAATCCCATTAAGTCAGTGGGATAATTGCAGGCTTAATGTTAGGAAAAGATTTAAGGGTTTTGCAATCATTGTATTGTCTCCAATATAATTGTATTCTGCTTAGGACACCCTGGCATGCTGACGTGCAACTCACTATTTATGACCCACTGTCTTCTTCAGCGGGTGTGTGACTTGATAGAGGAAAACAATTTGCTTTAAAATGGGATATACCCATCTGGAGAACAGGATTTCAGTGCTATGTCCTGTGCATTTATATTATGTGGATGGCAACTTATACCTGGACAAACAGACTACAGACTTCACAGGTCCCATAAAACTAAACTGTCCAGCTACTAAAGGCAACTGCAAGGTCTCTGTATGAGTATTGTGTTAATATGAGGGGGAGGATGCATCACACTAGAAAAGTAAGTTTGCAGCTTGTAGTTTAGGTCTTCCATTTCTGATTGTATCATCATACAGAAAAAATCCCTGAGCACAGGGAATAAGGAACCCTCCAGTCCTCTTCTACCACTTTGGCTGAAGTCCATCTGTTAAGGCTCAATCCATCTTCTGTACCACAGAGATGGAAGTGACATTAAAGGGGACAACAGAGAAAGTAAAAATATTTATCCGGAAAGCCATCACCCATCCTTTCTGCTCGCTCCTGAGAAAATTTATGTAGGTAATCAGTGCAGACTGTTTGCTGCTTCCTCCTCTACCCCATACCCTCAATTATTTCTATAGATAAGCAGGATCTCAGCTCAGCAGAAACCCATTAGAGTAAGGAAGCGGGCTCCCCATCTGTCTCCATAGGTAAAGAAACTCTCCTGCAAAAACCTGATGTGAGATCTTCCAGGGCTGGGGGATTTAGGGGATAGAGAAGAACAACTATTATTACTCTGCCAAAGAAACTCTGAAATAATGAGTTGCTAAATGATCCCTATCTTCACCACATTGTGTTCGGGCTGCGATTTTCAATTCTGCCAAGAATTCTGATCACAAATCTTGAGTCCTATCAGTTACTTCTAAGAAATCAGTTTTAATCCACACATATTAGTTCTTGGCTAATCATATGCATTTATTATCAGACCAAAGCTGTAATTTGCTTTATACTCTGGTCTCCGTGCTCCTCTGAAAGCTTGACAGCTGGCAGCTTAAGGTGGCACCACCTTTTGTGCCATGGCTTTACACAACCATGTGCTTTGATCATAAGCCACTTTGGGTACAATCTCAGTCAAAGTAGAGGATATAACTGACCGTAAAAAGTCACGGCATTACAGCATGGGTACACTTAATGTCATCTAGAGACAGTTTGCTGAAGACAGAAGTTTAGAATTAGCGCTGGAAGTTAAATGTACTGACTATTTCTAAGTGAAACCAATCCTCTAAACACTTAAGAACTTGCTTAATTTTCAGCATATGCCACAGACTTCAAAGGAGGGTCAAAGTCCAATAGTTTGAAGTAATGACAAGCAAGAAATACCCTGGAATATTGGCTAAAGAAGAAAATACTATTATGGCAAGTGTTTCTAGGTGCTACTTTTACATTTAGCTTTTCAAGTTCCCAGCACGTGTGCAAATTTTCAATTTGAGAAGACACGTAATGTTGCCTTTTTAGAATAAGGGTCTGGAAAAAGGTAGAGAACCCTGGTATTTGTTATGTCCTTTCTTCTCTGATTAAATATTTATAATTGAGATAATTATACTCTGACAACTAAACACGGGTGTTAAGCAAATATTCCTTAAGGAAATAATTGCCCAAAGTGCTGTTTTACCACTTCTACTACCAGGCCTGGTTTATATATGTAAACAAAACAATTTATACTTAGAATATACCCAGACATTGTGTCACTGGTTTCTCCTTCCCTGCAAAGCTGACTTACAGGGCCTCAGGCTTACGCTATTGCTCTGTGGAGAGACACTTTTGTCAGAATGGGGTATTTGTGTCAGAAGGAGCAATGATACATTATCATCACTGTAAAAGTGAGCCAGAATAAAAGGATCAGAAAGACTAAAAATAATAATTAAAATGCCTTCCCCCCCATATGTGGCAGTCATGATTTAACATCCAGGACAGAAACAAGCATGACTGGAATAGCAAAGGAGAGGTCAAGGATTACACAAAATCATTTCCTGAGGTCACCAATTTGTAACACACACATTACATTCACTCTATGCTTGAAGTCAGTGTCTGCTCTTTTATATATATATTTTTTGTTGTTATGTTTTATCATTTATTTGGTATAAGATCTTGAGCCAGAGAGTTGGACAGATGAAAGGAGACTGAGGGAGGATGTGAAGAAAGCAAAGGCAGGTGGAGATGAAAAATTGAAATAGCTCAGAAACCCTAGAGAGAGAGAAAATTTAATCATATTGCCATAATTTTTTTCCTGAGGTGACAGTATCCCGAATGACAATCACTTTCCTTTGCAATAATATTTTCTTGGGTAAATAGCCCACTCTGGTCTGTTCCTTTTACTCCTAAAAAGGCTGAAGACAAACTCCATATCAAATTAGTAAAATTTCTACCTATTTCTTATGAAAAGTTTACAAGACAAATGCAATAAAACAACAAAGTACAAATTATTAACTAAATCTCACATTTCCTGCCAAACCATGGTACCCTTGCTATACCCCTGAAATATTAATAACTTGTGTAGGGGTCTTTGTTTCAGTTATAAAACACCTACATTCCTTGGTCAACAAAGCTGGGGAAAAAAAAACCAGGGACCTCAAAGATCATCTGGGACCTCTCGTTTAGGACTCTTTTCATATCAATCACACTCAGTGTCCCCTCAGTGAGGGAGTAAAATGATGGGATATTTCACCTTTCCAGATGACCAGACACCTTTGCTTTCAAGAACGTCTAAGTGAGAATACATTGCAGCTGGTTGCACTATTGAGAACAGTTGGATAATCTTTCACTCTCAAACACTGACAGAGTAGCTTCAAAGCATTCTCCTTCTATCTCTCATCCTTGCATGTCGGACTGTGCCGTAGGTAACATGACAGCTGAACATATGGGGCATAGGTAAGAACGTAAGTAGATGGTCAAAGCTGGATTCTGTCTCAGAGAATTGCTGTATGGGTTTGTGTGTACACATACATGTATTTCTAAGGGATGGGAGGTGTGAAAACATGGAAAATGTTCATCTGTTGTTACAACCATAGGTATTATAAGGAAAGGTACAGGGTTTGGACTTCTTTCCTTAAATGCCTGGTTGCATATGGGCTATTTTCACCTGGTTTCTAACAGTAATTAGTGTAACTGATATTCATAAGATTTCCAAATTTTGAAACAATGATTTGATTGCTTAAATTACTTTTCTGCTTGAGCAGGGGGTTTGGACCAGATGACCTCCAGAGGTCCCTTCCAACCTCAACCATTCAGTGATTCTGTAATCAATGTAGTAGTGAGCCGTAAGGTCCAATCCTGACCGAAATTTTAAGGTCTGTGTGAGTAGCATTTGGCATTTGTGTGAGTTCAACAGGCTGAGCCTCCCTCAATTCTGAACACCCATTGAGCAGGAGGAAGAGAGGGCATGGGTGAATCCATCTCTTCAGTGTGCCATTGCTTCTGATTTTCTCATATTTAGAAATTCAAATAATATGATAACATCCTACCAGAGCAAAGTGAAACTCCTAAGGGATTTCATTTAAGACAAGTTCCTTTTAGGATTACCACTGCAATGATAACAATACAGTGATAGCAACACATCTAGACCAGTAGTGTGTCTAAATAAAAGAGATTATATTTGCTAACACAGAAACCCCTTCAAATTATTCTCAGCATCTGCTATTTACAAGGCTGATTTTGGGTTCTAAAGACAGAGCTCTTTTAGACCTCAGTGAGCCTCAGATGATTAACTCTACGAAGACTCATGGACTTCTTACATAAGATCACACAGAGGAAAAGGAAACTAGGGCTTGGCGTCTTATTCTGTGTCTCATAATCCTCTCCCCTGCAGAATTCTGGTGATTTCAGAAGTGTTACCATTTCTGAGATGTAGGAGGAAAAATGCTAATAAAAAAGATAATGCTACCTTTCATGTAAATACTAATATTATATGCAAAAAGAGTAGTAGACCTGCAGTAATTCTTATGCTTACTGCTATTTCTTCCTTTGCAAGAAGTCAGGTGTGTTTTTTTCCATCAGCAATTGCTAAAAATGAGGTGGTCATGGTAACCCTAGTGCATGCTAGGTCGTTCCCAGTACGCCTTCTGGAGTACAACAAAACACAATGAAATTCATGGGTGGTTCAGAGACTCAGCTTGTGATTCTGCTCAAACAGACAACACAAACAGCTCTTCACATCTTAAAATGAAATGTAGCCTACGAGGAGAGCTGGTGTAGTTGCGTGAGGAGTATGGAGCAGGCATGTGCTGTACATGATACAGTCCTTGTGTTCAGGAGATGCAAAGGTGTGTGGGTTGGGTGCAGAGCCGGGAACTGTTAAAATGCTCTGCACCATGGAAGCAGGCACAGCATTCAGTGTGCATATGCGCACTCCAGGTCAACTGGCCGAGGAAAAGGGTTCCTACCCTGGAGCAAATTACAGAGGCAGTATAGGTATATAGCCAATTAAAATGCAGGCTAAACTGTGCGATCTCACCATTGGCTTTGGCAAAGAGCATGTACAGCAACTGGGAATTTGGTTTTGCTGATGGGCAGTAATTTGTTAAACTGGTGAAAGAGTACTGACATTAATTGTGTATATACCATCTATTTTAATTTGTTATTTCTACTCAATTTTTCCAGTTATTCTTTACTCCTTTACAGCAAATTATTGCAAATCTGCCCTTAACTGGAATCATCTTACAAAAGCTCATCTCAGAAAAGTTTGCTATCTGTATTTTGAAAAGATGATAATATTACCCTTAAGTTATATTTTAGGCAACTCAGAATACAGAATTGTTAGTGTGCCAGAAAAGTTTCTTTTGCCACAAAAATCCATTGTCTTATGGTATCCTTCATTGCCTTGTCTAATCTAATTTTCGAAGTTCCAGGTGATGGGTCTTCCTTTTCTCTTCGAACATTCCACAGCTTAATAAATCTTTTTGTTTTCTTCTTAGATTAAGTATAATTTTTTTTTTCTTCTTAGATTAAGCCTAATTTGTTTGTTTGTTTTCCATATGGAAACCAAAAACTTTATAAAAATGGCTCGTTATTTTTTTAGTTGAATTTATCTGACCCTTCCTTTTATATTTGCATTCCACAAATATTCTACCAAATAAGGACTTTTTGGTGCAGGGAGGGCACCTCTTCGAAGGAGGGGCATTCCACGGGCCTAGTGGGACACTTGGAGTACATCTAACCCAGCAACTGGGCACCATTCTGTAACCATTGGCAAAGGTCAAGGGCACTCATGCTACCTGACCCTCAAGGCAGAACAGTGGGCACTTATCTGAGGGTAAAGGCCACGGCTCCAGCTGGGGGGTCTGCACCATCTACCCCAGCGGC
>NW_008795948.1:1067820-1068291 GCF_000699145.1 Aptenodytes forsteri
GGGGGTTGGACTAGATGACCTTTAGAGGTCCCTTCCAACCCAAACTATTCTATGATTCTATGACTTTTCAATGAATTAAAATATTAGCAAATATTACATATCCTTAGGAAAATGTTGATTCTATCTGTGAATCACACTGAAGGAACAATACCAAAAGTTTCCCCTGACAATAAAAAAGAAGAACTTATCTTAACTACCCAAGGATGTTCAAAATACTGAGAAATTACTGTAATGATGGAGGAAACATTATAGAAGAAGGTAGTGATGCTGCCATTCTGTATTTCCTCCACAGAAAAAATTCTCAGAGGAAGAACTGTAATTGCTAGTTGACTCCATGAAGTGGTTTCCGAAGTATAGTAATGGCTTCAGTATGAAACTCAGATACCAACTTAAGCTCAAGGTCAGTGTTTTAAAAATAAACCTCCCAAGCGAAACATCACCAATCACTGCAGACCACAGCAAACTGCAAAA
>NW_008795948.1:1078459-1097450 GCF_000699145.1 Aptenodytes forsteri
TATCTTAACTACCCAAGGATGTTCAAAATACTGAGAAATTACTGTAATGATGGAGGAAACATTATAGAAGAAGGTAGTGATGCTGCCATTCTGTATTTCCTCCACAGAAAAAATTCTCAGAGGAAGAACTGTAATTGCTAGTTGACTCCATGAAGTGGTTTCCGAAGTATAGTAATGGCTTCAGTATGAAACTCAGATACCAACTTAAGCTCAAGGTCAGTGTTTTAAAAATAAACCTCCCACGCAAAACATCACCAATCACTACAGACCACAGCCAACTGCAAAACCCAACACCAATCTCTAACATGTACATGATGCAGCTTAGACAAATCAATATCGGGAACAGAGGAACCAACATTGTGACCCACAACTATTAACAGATATAAATTCCTTCATACGCTCTGGTTAATCTGTTATTATCTCAAACCCTTCAAGCCCCACGTTGGGCACCAAAAATTTGTGTGAATTATTTGTCTAATGAGATAAAAGTCTTCAATCGTTTTGCTATTACTTCTAAATAAGATGTAAAAGTGCTGGTTTTTGTTATTGTTTTAGCACTGAGACCAAAATTTAAAGGTAGGAGCTACTTTTAAAGTGGGGGTGGGTTTTTCATTTTTTAAAGTTTCCTTTTTCTCTAATAAGTGGGGGAAAAAAGAAAACAAACAGACAAGAAAGCAATTCCCTCCACCCCTGTGTTTCTAGAGGAATAAAACCAAAAAGAAGTAGAGAAAATCTATAGAATTCCAATTATACAAACATTTGACATAACTAGCTTGCTTTCTGGACTGTTCATGAATAGAAAAATAAGTAAAATTTGCTATTACAAATGATTCATGCACTCAATCTTTCATCTCACAAATTCATAACCAACACATCGTCTGGTAATGCAGACAATTATGCTCCTTTGTAATACTTATTAAGCTAGCTAATTTGTACAGTCAGAAGCTTTTTAGAAATGCTCACAAACATCAGGTTTGGAAAAGCATGGAAGAGTTAAGACTAGATTAGGAGTTGTCTCACCAGATTAGTCTGCTCAAACAGTAAAGGAAATATATTAGAAAGTAAATAAAAATCTCCTTGCAGATTGAGGGAAATTAGGGCTAACCAGACAAAACAAGAAGCAAAGGATCCTTCCAAAAGGGATTGCATTGACACTAGCTCCTCCAGCCCTTGCCCAGCAGTCATGCCCTTATCCTTGGCCTCTGCCTGGGGAACACCTCTGGCTGGGAAAGGCCCTGAGTTGCAAATCATTGGAGGCTGAGAGAGTATTCAGGGCATCATCACTGTGGGCTATCCTGTTTTCTTACTCTTCTCTAAGCATCTGGTTTTGGTCTTTCCCCCACCTCACTATAAATAGGTGTTAGTGCTCTGAATGCTTGCTCACATGCTTCTTGACTCCCCAACAAGGAATGAGAGAGCAGGAGCTTGGTGATGACCCTGAAAGGCAGGTCCTAGGACCTGGGGTAGTCTACACATCCCCTCCCAGTGAGGATGAGATGGGCAGAGGAGTGCCACAAGGCTGGGGGGGGCTGTGGGGATACCAGCTCAAGGGCCAGCACAAATTTGCTGACTATCAGTCCTGAAAACTAAACGGCACTGCAACTGTAGACAAGCACTAGGCAGATATCTTGGCTCTAGAAACTGCAACCAAAGAAAATACAGCCAGAGCCGTACAAGAAATTGTCTATTGACTTCAGAAGTCATATGAGAGGTAATGAATGTGGGTTCTCCTCACTGTTCTCCTCCCTTCTGCCCCAAGCACGAAATAAAAAAAAAGGTATGTAGATGACCAACTCATTTGAGAAATGATCTCTGTAACCTAATGACTAGAGAAGTCCGTTACGATGCTGGAAACCTCTGTTCCAGTTCCTGCCCCACCAAACACTTTTTTACACAAACAGAACAACTCTAATAGGAAAAGATCCTGGAATAAACCACATCTTTAGGACAAACCCCTGGCAGCGCAAGTGTAAAGTTTGGCTGTGCTTCAGATCAGTCTCAGCAGATGTGGTCTTGGTCTACCCCACCCCACTAGAACAGTGTGACCAGCAGGCCACCAGCTCTTCCACAACCACATGCAGGGTGGGACCAGAAGTTTCCTCTGGGACCTGAGAGCTGTTCCACCTCTGTTGAGTGAACATTTTATTATAGGCCATACCAGTGTCTTGTACCTCCTGCTTACAGCAGAAAAACTCCAGGAGATCCTCTTGGAAAAGAGTTTTTTACAAGACTTTGCCTACTTGTCTTTGCTGATGCTATTGACTATATTGCCTTCCACCCATATGATCATCAATTTTTTTTCTCTCTCTCTAACAGGTGTTTGCTTTTCATGTTTTATTGGTTCAATGAACCACAAGTGGGAAGAGAGTTTTCTGTGCACAGTAGGACTACGGATGGGCAGAGGCTGAGCTGTAGGTTGGGTTAAGAGATCCATAGACATTTTTATTCCTAATATCTTCAGTTCATAAAAGCTGTAGCTGCATTTTTCCATTCCTGATCATAAAAACACCTCTCTTATAATCATCTTCCTACAGAAAGAAATATAGGAAGTTTATTTTGCTTTTAAGATCATATACTAAATATTATAGGCATTCACAAATAAATCACAAATATGTTCTTTGACAGTTTAAATGAAAGTGCTTTAACACTTAAAACCAAATTTTATTGGATATATTTATCTTTTGGATAAATGAAGGGAATAATAAAGGTGACTGTTTTTCATTCCACGCATTCAGTAAATTGAGCTTATATGATGACTTTCATAGGATAAATGTTAGTTTAAATTATCTGCATTTGACCTTTAAGCTAGTATTAAAATGCTAAACCAATTTATGCTGTTAAAATGCATTGAACAAATTATATGACAATAACTCTTATACAATGTGAAGCAATTTTGATGATCTTTAAAGATAGTGGATGGTATTTATGATAACAGCTCTAAGCGCCTTTATATCACAGCTGTGGTGAGGCTTAATGTGGCAGGAACTGTCAGACTGGATCAATACATGCTTTTCAGGCTTCTTTTGGTGCCATAATCCAGCCCCTGCAAGAAGTGACCTCATGAGCTGCCTAAGCTCTTGTTGTTCTTGTTCTGTTTTGTTAATTGAAGAATATCAAGGTTTATGAAAATGACAAAGCTGAGCAAAAGCTAATTATGAAAGAAAACAATAAAGCCAGGGGTGAGTCTAGGTCAGCTTTCAGTGGGAGTCCAGAGTCTACTATATTTTTTCTGCCATCTGTCTGCCGGTGTTTGAGAGAAGAAACTAACATTTCTTGCATACTAAATTAGTGAGCAAAATCAAGTAAGTATTTTAGTTTTCCCAAAGAAGCCTTTGTTGCTTTAAGAAGAAAGCCATCAACTCACTAAGAAGAAGCTGTAGGTGACAACAAACAAGTTGCAGACAAATAAACCGTTTGTCTTTCCTATTTATTTCTCTCTCATTTTACCTGTGGCCCCCTCTAACATCCAGCTCTCCTGCTGCCTTACACAGCCAGGCGCCAGGGTTGTGGGATCGGGCCCTTCAGCGATACGAAGGAACTAGCACCTTGACTTATTCAATCCAACAAGGGCTGCGAGGATAACAAAAAGAAAAGCTTTTACCGTGAAGGCGGAAACATCCTCAGCAATGAGAGTGAACAGCGTTAGAAACCTCAAGGGAAAACATAACCTTGCTGTTAAAATGAATTTTTACTTTAATTTAAAAGCCTTTTGTATGGAAGCGCTAGGGCACACAGCTTAGCACATTCATCTGCTCAGGACTCAGTTGACTGTAAGCAAAAATATGACAGATCCCTAAGTCACTTTGTAAGAGATTGTCTAATACCTGGACAGAGTCACCAAGTGACAGTTGCAAATAATTGGCTGCACCTTTTCTTAAGTATTTTAGTAATATACAATAGATTGTTAGCCATAAAAAACCTCTTACCGGGATCCCAGTCCTCGTGCAAGGTCTAATACTCCGGCAGGAATCCTGTCCTTCTCTGGGTCTCAAGTTTAATTATCGCAGCAATTTCTCTGCCTTCAGAAAAGCTCTGGTACACCAAAGCCAGATGTATTTCTTATTGGATAATAGCTTCCTTCGCATTTCATAGAAAATATTGTGCTGAGTCCAGCTGTACATTATACATTTGATATGCAGACACTAAATTAAAATATAAATGGACTATGTAAATGACATGTGGTTGACGTTAATGTTAGAGAAACCTAGAAATTAGATTAAAAATCTAACCTAAACATGTAAAAAATGCCTTATATTTTTCTGGAGGAGGATTTCACGCTGGAGGAGTTTAGCTGTATGTTTTTAAACACAAGCTATTAATATTTTCAAACAATCCATACGAGTTCATACAAACATATTCCAGAGCCATCTTTTCTGCAACTAAAGTACTTGGATAAAATGCCACTATTGAGATATGAGCACAGCTTCCATTTTCTTACCCTTAAAATTGTGTGCAAATGGAGTTCATTTTTTCCTTAAACACCACAAAATCATAGTAACAGGAGTGCAGTCCCAAAAGACAAGCAAATTTAACTGAAGATCTCCCAATATCATGCATATGGACAGGGTAGTGTATTTCTACTTCATGTTATAATAAAAATAATCTAGTATTGACATGTCATTCCCAAAAGCTGCTTAAATCATGGTGATCTACAAAGACAATCAGAAAGAGATTTTAAAAGCAAACAGAATGAGGTACTTAGGTCCTATCTAATAACTAATACAGAAATCTTTGAGTGCCTTAAGGACCAAGCAAAGAAAACTGACCCACAAGGGATTTTTGGCCAGAAAGATTGAATATGGATACATGGGTACAATTAAAGCAGGTAGCTTAGAACTGAGGGGTAAAACTTGTGGTTTAAAATTTGTTTCTGTTTTTTTCAAGGCATTCTTGGATTTTGCAGAGTATTTCTGCAAACAACTGGGGCAGCCATTGAAGCAGGCATTTGGGAATTTTCCCCGTTGCAATCCCTCGGGACGGGCTGGGTACGCTCATTGGCAGCAGCCCAGGGCCCGATGGCTCTGCAGCACCAGGAAACAGAAAAGTGAGGATTATATTAAAGAAAATAGAAGGGTAAACAACAGGATAGGAGGAAAAAGCACAGACGGCAAAGCTACCAAGCCCACCCAGGAAACACTCGTGCTATCACAGTGCTGTCCTCCGCCTGGCAATCACAGCCCCTCTGCTTGCAGGGTTTTTATGGGGCATCCTCAACATCCTACATGGGCAAGGAGCCTCAAGCCAAGGTCTGCCCACGTGTTGGGCAGCGTGTGCATGTGGGCATGCAGTCCAGCTTTGCAGCCCTCTGGGGCCAGCTGAAGAGGGAAACCTGGTCTTGGTGTTGTCTCAAGTGAGTCTTGCAGGTCTGAGCATCTCCAGGAGAGAGAAGCAGTGCCCACACGCCAGCTCTGCCCAAGCTCTCCCTGACTGTGACCCTCACAGCCTTCCCCTGGGATGCAGATGCCAGCTTACCCCAGCCTGCACTGAAGCCAGGGATCCCCAAACCCCGCTTTCCCCCAGCCTTGCAGTGGCCAGCCAGCCATTGCATGCTGCAGGGCTGGATCCTGGCCCATGGGCTGTTTTTTAGCTGCATCTTGTGATGGAGGATTAACTGGGGTTGGGGGCAAGTCTGCTCCATCCCATCTGTGCTGGCGCAGCCCACCCACAACAGCCCACTAAGCAGTGCACCTGCTCAGGGGAAGCAGGGTGGGCTTGTTTGGGTTTTGTGGGGTTTTAGCTTCCTTCTCTTAACCTAGCTGAGAGAAACGAAAAGGCTGAGTTTGCTATGGCACCGTCTTTGTTCCTCTATCTCCTCCTCTTCCCCATCCCTGCAGCACTCCTTGCTGGGACTGGGGACATTGGCCTGGGGAGTCCCCACCAGGTGCAGGCAATCCGGTCTAGGAATTTCAGCCAGAGCTTTGGCCCAGGAGCTAATTCATGTCTTTGGACGAACTCCCACTGCTTCACTCCATCTCGGGCTCGCAGGTTAAGAGCAGGCTCAGCCTCCAGTTTCCAGCTGCTGCCTCTCCACTGCAATCTGTCTGGGGGAGCCATCCTCCAGATGCTTGAGGAAACCACTGCCTTTTTTTTAAAGGATCAAATTTTATTATGAACAATTATTAGTAGGATTGGAAGAGTCCACTCATGAATTGAGTCCTTTTTTCCAAGGCATTGCTCAAATTCAGAGCTCTTCCAAATAACTCACATTAACAGTGGTGTTTGTTGCCCACTATTCATGGGCTGAAGAGAAATTACTTCCAGTCTAAACACATCCTTAATCTAAAAACAAATATTGCTTCATGAATCCAACACTGATCACATCTTTTTCCAACATGACAGGAACTGAACACAGACAGACTATTTTTCTGTGCTTATTAAGAAATCCTTTGAAGCTGGTGGTGACCCCTCAGAAAGTTTATGCAGAATAGCCATGCTTAAGGAAATCACATTAGTGTCTGATAAAGAGACACATTTTAATTTCACTCCGTTTATCTTTGAGGAAAGAAAGCAGTGGACAATACCGCACAACACGAGACAATGGAAGTGCTGTAAATTGGTAAGTCAAAGCTCTTTTTTTTTAATGCAACAAATAGCCAAATGCATCAATTAAGGAAGCCCCAGGAAGGAGCAGAAAAGAGCATTAAGCAGACAGAGAAGAACACCAGGAGGGAGAGAGCAACATGTTAAGGCATGTAAGGAACTGCAGAGAAAAAGAAGTGTCAAATGAAATATACTTACTGATGTGAAACATGAAGTCACCAAACATTGCTTTGCATTATAAAAACTAGAAGATGGCGAAAGAGGAATTTAAGATCAAGTAAAATGGAATGGAATTTATAAAGAACAGGAATTTCTGAAGCATGAAAAAGCAGTCTGCAAAAAAGAGCTTGATATGCACAGATATATTGAGTAAGCTGGGTTGTTGGGTTTTTTTCTTCTTGGTGCACACACTCGTGCCAAAAATTAAAGCTTGCCTTCCACACCAACTCCTGGGCCCTGATTCTGTATGCACTGCAACTAATAGGACCACTCCAACCTATAGCACTGAGAGCAGACCTTAGAACCCTCTTCTGCACACCTAGGAGCTGTTTACCCAGGGATGCCTGAGTGACCCAGCCCAAGCGAGCAAGTGCTGCGCATTTATAATCCCACTGCCAGACCTCCGTGCGGTCACATTGCGGCATGCCCAGGGGCCTTGCATGGGGCGCACGGACCAGGACGAAGGAGGAATGTCTCGGTGTTTTATAACTCTGTTGTTTTTCCTTAACATAGTCCTTGTAGAAATGCACCACATAGTGATCTTCTGAAATTCATTTCTCATGCTGATTATGCTGCTTGACCAATCAGCTGTTTGCATCTGGATAACACACATTTAGTTAAATATATATATTTAATGCTATATGGATTTATAAATGTTTAATACATACGCAAAAAGCACTGGAAATTATATGCAATGGTAGAGCTGTATGTACTTAGCCTAACTCTCACGAACACATTCTAGATTTTGGACTATGTACTATATTAAAATCACTGCAGTTTTTATTAAAACGAGTGATATTTTCTTATGTGTCAAACTTTAAATAGCTTTTCACTAAATTACACTTCTAGGTTTGAGGGAGTTTTTTTCCTCTGCAGGTATCAAAAATGAGATATAGTATGGTCAAAGATTTTAATATATTCATAGTAATATTTAGTTCTTTTTTGAAGCTAAGCTCCATGCACAGAGAAGGTTTGCAGCAAAAAGCTCTTCTAGTCTCCTGTAAGCTCTTCTAGTCATCTGTATGCACTTGGTTATTTGTACGTATAACCAGAATACCAGTCGAGCCTCTCTGAGCAGACTTTGAACTCCCCTGTCTTCTGCTGACTACTACGTACATTCCTCCTCTCACAGGTTATCATCTAAGCTCCCTCTGCAGTCAGCGAAATCACCTGCAGAGGACAATTCCTCCAGCATCTTCTAGGCACTTATCTATGGTCCACTGACTACGGAGAGAGCCTAAATAGCTATCTTAGGTTTGACACCTAACTTTTCCAAATCAATGGCTAAGCAAGACAAAGCCCTCCCTTGCTGTAAGGACCTATTTGAACACAGAGAGAAGTGGAGGAGGGCTGATAGAGGGGAAAGTGGAAATGCACAAACTGTGCACACACGTATATACTGCAAATTTTTTTGATAATGCTTTTCATGGGAAATATTACCATGAGAAACAGATGCTCCTCCCAGATATAACTCCAACTTCTCATGCCCTTATCCCGTCAGGGATTTTTTTTCAGCGAAGTAACAAAGGTGGATAGTACATCATTTTTCTATGACTGCAAAGAAAATGAGGATTTGAACAGCTGAATTTACACTAGTTTTCTTACTGTGGAGCCCTACTGATGTCAGTACCACTTGGTCTGGTTATAAGCCACGGATCTGGGTTTAAAAATGTACGCCTGCCACATAACACTTTCACACAAGAATATTTTTCTTCATGATCCTTAAGGATGTGTTTGTGCTGAGAGCCTCTTTAACAGCAAATGCTAACAGCAGCAACCAATTGTAGAAGAGGAGGAGAAAGCTGGTTATTGTTTTCTGTCTTTTGCCCTCTTCCTCATACACAAAAGCAGGAGGACAGAGCATTACTCAGAGCTGGTTATTACGAGGTAAATGCTTACAAGTAAAGATGTACCAAGACAAAATAAGTGCATTTGTAAACTGCTCATGGCTATGCCACAAATAATGCACTTGCCTTTTACACAAGTAACCCTTCATAGTGCATTTGTTTGGCATGTCTCATAGGAGCAATAACACTGTGAGCCATACCTTTTCATGACTTTATTATCAGTAATCTTTGTTAGCCTGTCTCTCTTCATCCGTGATGTCAAAGTTACAACGTGCGCAAAGCTGCCAGGCTCCCAAGTCACACCTGGCCCTCAGAACATATCACACCTATATGCTCATATTTAAACTGGCTTCTTGTCACATTTTTGCTTGGACTTTCAAAATGCTCCTTCCAACCTATGAAGCCTAGCACAGAGTCACCATTTTTGTGCAACAAACCATTTCTGCCTTTCTGCCCCGTTTGCTCTTTAACAGTATCTGGCAAAGGTCGCCTGGGGTCAAATCTTCCCAAATTACATCATAAGCTAGAACCTCCCTCTTCTTCAAAATTTTAGAAATGAGGGAAAGGAGAGATAGATGACCTTCAAAATCTGATTGTAGATCCACGTGCAAATTCCGTAAGTTACTTTACTTTTCTAATATCGCAGACTTCAGGCCCCAAATTAAATTTTGCAGCCCTGGGATCAATTCACAGGACCTAAAACCTGCAGCTCTGGACCTGAGGTCGGGGACCACTAAAAATATCTTGTTTAGACACATTAGCAGAATTCAGAAGTCTGCGTGAATGTAGTCAAGACTCCTCTGGATAAATGTAGCCACGTGAGGTTGTTCAGTGTTGGCACCAGGTAAGGATCTTTTCAAATAAAATATAACTGACATATATCTTTCTCCACACTTCATTAAAACTGGTTTTGAAAAAAATTAAATTGTAAGATATGCTTTTTTTCCTGCTGAACAGTCTTCAAAGAGTAATCGTTAATATATGTATCAGTATTTTCCAGTGTGTTTGCTGAATAAAGAGTGACTTTAGGTTGTACATATTGGAAGTTTTTCTGTGCTTTGATAACATCAGGCAATTGGTCTGCATGTGGGGATTTTCCATGGAAGCAATTATTTCTTCAAGGGAACCTATGATTTCTTCAAGACCAGGAATAGGAATGGAAATAAGGCAAGAGGAAATGGCCTCAAGTTGCGCCAGGGGAGGTTTAGTTTGGATATTAGGAAAAATTTCTTCACCGAAAGGGTTATCAAGCCCTGGGCTTGATAAACAGGCTGCCCAGGGAAGTGGTTGAGTCACCAGCCCTGTAGGTATTTAAAAGACGTGTAGATGTGGCACTTAGGGACATGGTTTAGTGGTGGACTTGGCAGTGCTAGATTGATGGTTGGACCTGATGATCTTAAAGGTCTTTTCCAACCTAAATGATTCTATGATTTCATGAGTCTATGTTCTGCTGTGCTAATGTCTGTGCCCCAGTGCACGAGAGGACAAAAGTCAGGAACTGAGCAAGAAACAGCCACGGTCTCTCTCATATTTATCTGCCTAAAGATCACCATGCAATAAGAGGCAGCTCGTGGATGCCAAAGTGTTCTTGCTTCCTGAAATGCCTCGGTAGGGTTTGGGGTTTATTTGGTTTGCTTTTCCTGAATCAGAGTAGAAGAGTATTGGGAGCCCCAAGAAACAAGTGGCAGGACTTGATCTCCAAAAATGTCTTTTCTTGCTGTTTTCCGTGTTGCTTGTTCCCAGCCGGGCAGGAGGATGTTGCAGCAGACTGGCTTGCCAGACTGCATGCAGTTAGCTGCCAGATTTTGCAGACCAAAGAGGTCTGAACTAGGGAATCACCAAGAGTGGGCTGGTCATTTATAACTGTGGCCACTGATCCGTTTGAGCGTCCTACTCTGGTTCTTGCACTGGTCCATAGAACTGGGGGACAAGAGGAAACCTCTGCCTGGTCAGAGCTTCCTGGTGCCCCATAAGCAAAACCTCTACCTCGTTCCTGAGAAAAAAATTCAACATCTCTGAGGTTTTGTCAAAATCAACCATACACATCAGCCATGCATATTACACAACTGATAACTTCAAGCACCTGGCTAAGTCCCTGGCTCCAGGATCAGACCCCAAAACATGTGGTCCCATATTGCTTTGCTGTAATAGCAGGATTTGCCAACTACTTTTGAGCAACTGGGGTAAAAAAAAAAGAAAATAAATACTTTCCTACAAAAACCAGAGATTCATTTGAACCAAAGTCAACCCCTTCAAATTTCAAAGGTGATAAGAACAGGCCATGACTGGTCTGTCACTTATCGTTGTAGACAGAAACCACATGTTACTCTGGGCTCTGAGATTGCTGGTGTGCTCATTCTTCCGTCTCTGGACTAACAGCAAAAAATCGAGGGAAGCCCAGATCACAAATTTTCCTTTCTCACCAGGTTTGAGCACTTTTAGTGGAAGAGTATGCTGTTTTGCTAACTCTAAGCTGTTGAAGATCACTGTAATATGCAGAGCTGGGACTACGATCATTAAGAAAAGCGTGAGGAGGAATAGTCAGGCACTCAACAGTTTATGCATTTCATCCCCCAAAAAAAGAACGTGATATTTTTTAAACTTAGGATTTACAGCTGTACTTAGTTCACAAATTTAACAACTGTCATGTAACATACCCACCTGTAACTCTCATTTTCCCTGGAAAAGCAGGTTGTACCAATGCCATGTGGACTCTTGTGGAAATGAACTATGAGGACAAAGTGTAGGACTGATACCATTTTTGCCCTGTCTTTACCTCACAGCTTTCTGAAGCTACAGAATGGCATGAAAGCCAGCTCTCCAGTAAGGAAAATGATTAGTGTTCCCTTGAAGTCAATAGAAATATGTGAACAGGCCCCAGGAAGGTTTGTTTGATTTTAAAACTATATATGGAAAGAGAAGGCTGTCTATTGATCATGGAGACTGCTCATGTTGATGTAATTTAAATAAAATGGTGAATACAGGACGGTGAATCAAATGATTACCCATCCCCGGAAAGGTCAAAGCCCTACCATCCAGTAAGTGCAAAGTACATATCTGGCCATATTTTTCTAATACTTAAAAGGCCAACAAGATGACTCTGCTTTTCAAAAAGAAAAAAAAAAGAGTTAGACTGTGCAAACAGAGCTTGTAGTAGCATAAATATCATCTGGTTTTGCAGTTTAAACATGTTCTGCTCAATTTCCTACACTAAAGATAGTTTATGGGCCTTAACCAACGATGTATGGTCACCATCCAGCACACTTCATGACAGCAGATACCTGGCAGGGTGCGCGCCTGCCACTGGAGATGCCCAGCTGATTTCTTTGATCTCCATTTTTTGTGTTTGGGCCATGTCCTTTGGAGGGCAGATCTGTGTTACTGTACACCTATATCTGTTTTCGATTTGAGTTAGACAGCATTGCTTTATGAAAAGGGATTATTTTTCAAAGTTTCATAGGCCCCCAGGACATCTCAGTTCATGGAGGAAAGGAATATCCCCCTTTCGCTTCTTTCCAAATAAGTTCCCACTCAAGCCATTTTTTCTCAGTTGTCATTCATTATCGGGGGCCTCTGTGCACGCTGCATCCTCTTAACAGCTCTGTCTCATAAGGTTACTGCAAAAAACACACTACCCCTAAAAGGCCCCCTCCTCTTTATATGGCATGAATTACTGCTAAGGAGGTCATGGGGAGGGGGGGGGAAGAAGAGGGGTAGGAGGCTTTTTGCTACTCTGAGGAAGTATCTCGTGAAGAAAATGCTTTTCTCCACTGCTTGGGATGACTAGGGAGCCTGGTGGACCCTGGTTTGTTGACACTCATGTGAACATGGTAATCCCTGAGGGCTGGTTACGCTTCTTAATTCATCCTGCAATAAATATGCTACTGATGGTGCAGATTTTGTCCTTCCCTCCCCACTGCCCTCAACAAAGCAGGGAAAATTACACAATTAGTTGCCTGGCGGTTGCAGGGGCTGCCTGGCAAGGGGGTACTGCCCTTCTGCGCCAAACTAGGGATATATATTTTTCCCTGTGAGCAGAGTGCATTACGGCTGTGTGCTGTGAGGCAGGGAAGTGCATGCATGCATGTAATAGGCAGCTGATCATTCCCATGAGAGCTGCTGCGGTGGGAGCAGGGAAAGGTGTGCCCACCGCCCCGCGCTGCCGCCACCGCCTCCTGCGTGTGACCCTGTGAGGGAGTCACGCAGGCGACCCCGCACCGAGGGGATTTCTCAGCCCATGACTTGTTCTCAAATGAGGACTTCCTCCGATGGATGCTTATATTCAAGGCGACGAGTCATGTGCTCTGTTAATTTGAACTGTTGGATTCACCAGGTCTGCGATGGCTGGCTGTTTAAAAACACAGTGTGTTTCCAGCTCTGCAACAAAGGGCAGCTATCATTTAGTTTTTAGCTCTTTGGCAGAAGAAAACTGTACATGAGGGTGAGCAGGTTAGATTTGACTGGATAATTACATATTATTTTGCATGAATAGAAATGTCACTGCTAATGACAGCTGCAGTGTGCTCCAAAATATTTGGGATTAAATACCTTTGGTTTTATACACCAGGTGCACATAAATATTTGTAAACATTTGTATGCATTTAGTCCATCTGAGCAATTTATTAAGTAATATGTATGCAAAGCAGTAATTCTCAAGACTTCATGTTCCTGAAACCGGCAACCCGGTCTGTATTAGAAGAAAAGACTGTAAAACACAAGAGGTGTCTACCACCAAATGCCCTCTCCGCTTCTCCCTCCTCCCTCTCCTGCTTCAATCAGAAATGAAAATACTTTGACTTCTAAATTAAACAGAGCCAAGCAACTTTTAGCATTGGGTTAACTGTGCAGGCTGAGCTCAGCTTCTCAGGACCCCGAGCAGGTATGTCCATGGCTATGGTTCAACTGCAAGACCTGGCAATTACCAAGAGCTCCTGAACTCATTGTACCTAATTACAAATGGGAAATAGTTGTATTTATTTTTACAGCTATGTGTAGAGGCAGTTAGGTGTAGGAGTTCTTGAACCCACAGCTGAATTTCAAACCAAGATGACCCCTTCTGCTTTGCAATAAATGCTTTTCATTCATTTTGGGGTGGATGAGCTGTCCTTCTCCATATCAACTACTGTTACTGTGGTCATTTTTCTGACCCAGTTCTGTGGGAAATGTTGTCAAAAGGCTTTCTAGTATTTCTGCAGGGTGAAGCTGCATAACACGGCTGTGTAAAATACTTGCCATATAATTCTATAATTAGTAAAAAACTATAAGGATTTTTTTGTCATTCCAAGAACTGTTTGAAGGACAGATGGAAGAAGCATTTGTGTGAGAAATGGTAGCTGACATAGAGGCTTTTTAGATGTCTCAAATTTAGTTGAATTCATCTTAACAAATTCCATTCTGGAAGCATTGTAACTCTGAAAATCAGACCCTAGTTATAGCAGAAATATCCTAAATCCTAATTTTTTTTCAACATAAAACATAGAGATACATGGCTTCATCATTCACCAGTACTTGCTAGTGAGCTATTTAATAAAGAAAGCAGAGTCTTATTCAGTGAGTTACACAGTCTCACATTCTTTTATTTCAAATAGTAATTTTCCTACACAATTTCTTGCTTGAGTTCCTATCGCTGCAACTTCAAATTCACTAGGAGCTGGGTTCGAGTTGGCAGAAGGACTCCCGATACAGAAAGACACAGTCTCTGCTCACGGTATAATTTGAAACAAGATGCAGCATGTAGGTTTTTAATTTCATTTGTACTCATTAAAGCATAAGCAGTTGCTCATTCACTGTATCTTGGCACACAAGATGGATATATAAATTGTTCTGGGAATAGGGAAATTAGGCAAATAATAGCAGCTGTAAGTGAACACCCATTTTGAAAAGGAGACTACTATATCTCAGAAATTCCTGTCTACTCTTTAAGGTTGGGGGGTTTCAAATTGTGATGGGTCTGTTTTGAAGGGAAAAAGAAGAGATGCAGGATTTGGAATTGTTTCAGTACAAACCCAACCCAATATGTTTAATGCAGCTTATTTATATTTTATAAAGAAGAATGAGAGCACTCTGGAATAGGCAACAAGAGCATACCACAGGAGGAAGGCAAACCTGGCAGAGGTCTCTGTTCTGCCTCATAGCCTTGATCCAAATTCCCTTACTGCCCTGGCTCCTCCCACACTATTTGGAGATGAGCAGACCTTCATCCCGTTCGAGGACCTTCCCAGCAGATTTCAGTGCCCTTCTCCAGATGTATTTCCACAATGATCCAGTGGAGGCATGTTTCTTTTGCCATCACTGCCAGTGTTAAGCTTTCCAACAGCTTCAGCAGGCTCTGGGACAGGCTTTTAGCGCATGGTACCACTCATTTTTCAATGAGTAGCAATCCTGTCCTTCATTTCAGTGATTCAGAAAAAAAGCCCTTAAAGCAGAAGTTGCCAGAGTACATTGAATGCAGAACCATCCTTTTAGTGCTCTTACTTATTCACTACAGTAAACAATACCATTTAAAATAATTTCCAAATCTCAATTTAGGAAAAAAAAAATCTTCTCTTTTAGCTGTTACTCTCTCTCACAATGGAAAGCTGCCTCAGAGCATGTTGCATTTCAGAGGAGCCTGTGAGATTTTGTTTTAATGGGAAGCTAAATGAAATGTTTAAATTTCAAATCAACAACAGAACATGTTCAAAGAGCTATATTTATAGGGCTTAAGTGAAAAATGCTCTGGCACCACTTTTAAATAATGTTGGCAAGCAACAGAGGGAAGAACACCACTCACTGATTCTTTGCATGGCCTAGTCTTATTCAAGGCTCACGTATAATGTGAGCTGTTGGCTGTGATACTTTGGTTGCAGTGCTAGTGGAATTCACTGTAGGCAAAGACTTATGATGGTAAACAAAGTGGACAAAAGGCTTTTACAGAATAATAAAAACAACAAGTCTCCATTTATGACTTAAAGTTAAATTCCTCAGTGAAGACATTACTCAGTAAATAACTCTGTGGGAAAACCTGTGAAATATAAATGCCCTGGCAAGCTGGAGAAAGCACTGAGGTGACAGAAAAGCTTAAAGAGTCAAAAAGGTGAAAAGGGACATTATGTCTTGCTCGAAGCTCAGAGCTCTTTGCTGAGTTACTTCTCTTGCTGCTCATGCAGCTGGGGAAACAGGGTCCCAGTTTCAAGTCTGCTGAAACTATGTCGGTTTTTTATGTTCAACTAAAATAATATTGAGCTTGCATTTCTGAGGTGAACATGCAGAAAATGGCTCAGAAATAGAAACAAATGTAGACAGACTGTGGGCAAAGGAGCAGAATGGGAAGAAAGAAAACTGTTAATAAGAAATTAAGGACAGAAACTGTACAATGCAACCTAATTTTTTAGTAATCTTCCAGGTTTAGTGAGAAACACTTGCCAGAAGGTTCAGACTGAGGCAAAGCTGAGAGTGAATTGCCTGATCCCCAAATGAATCCTGGTGGGATGAATACCTGTTACCAGCTGAACAGGGCTGCTGTCCTGGACCAGGTTTCATGTGTCTGATCAGAGGTATCTCAAGCAGTTGGTCAACAACTGTTTGTAGCTATATTATATTTCCTATAGCTATTTGTATTTCTGTATCCCTATTTTTCTACCAAAGAACAAAAAATGAGGCAGTACAAGGAAGTCTACAGGAATGGTTTAATCTGAATTAAATGAAGAGCTGACACAGAGCTGAATATCATCATCACTAAAAGAGGCCAAAGTATGGAAAAAGTTTCGGGAGAAGATTTGAAAGCATTTATGTTTTGCAAAAAATTAAAGTGAATCCAGGTTTTTCTGTGGGATTTTATTTTTTCATTATCTTTTCTACAATTTTTAACCAAAACCTTCATCCAAAGAGCTTTTAGGATTCTTTCAATTACCACTAAACAGACACTTTTATGAAATAATAATAAAAATTAAAAGTGAATAAAACATGGGAAAATTTGGAAAAAAGGGAAGTTTTGGTGCTATTGCCAATTTTTAAATGATAGGGATTTTGCTTTTATAAGAAATGGAAACCAAAAATTACTCTGGCAAGATTAGTCTGTGGACATGTTTTCCATAGTGCTAACTAATGGTATAACATCATTGTCTTCCCTTTAACCTTAAGATCTCTAAGTTTAGGACAGAAGTTTATGCCACTTAAGCATCATTCTTATGGCATGAATAACTGGTTTGTTCATTGTCTGCTTTGGTTGAAAAGGAAAGGTTTTACCAGAAGAAAAGAAGGGACCAGCATCCTCACCCAATTCTCAGTCTGCCAGAACTCACTTTCTCAGGCCATATATTCAACGCTGTAAAATTGCTGCATGCCTCACTTCTGCCTCACTGAGACATATGGGAGCTTTCATGTCACCTCCAGTGATGGAATCAGTATAAATATTGAATCAGCCACAAAGGCCCGTGTGACGGATGCACTCGACCCCTTAACCAAACTAGTGGTAGTTTGGAACAGGCTCCAAAGGAGGTAAAGGCCTGAGCCGTAGCCGGGCCAAGAACTCCTCTAGTTCCAATCTGTTCTCTGAAAACCCACAAAGGAGCCAGGTGGCATGGTGAGCATCGATGCATATGAGCTTGGAACACCGATCATGCGATTAACACATGAATAGCGGTTGGATTTTCCAAGACTCATTTATCAAGGAACAAAGAAAGCTGTGGGTACAAGGAGTCTCATGCATACCTTTCCCATTGCATGTAATTTGACTATGAGCCAATCACCTTATTCCATAAATACGACAGCCTAAGGGAGCCTTCTTTGATCTCTCCCTGCTAGGCAGCGTGGCTGCATGGCGGTGATCTCCCCTTGAGCTGGGACACCCCCCAAGGTTGCTCCTCGAGGCAGAGAAACCTTTTACCAACAGCAGATCTTTGGTAAGCGACCGATATCGAGCATAACCCTGTAGTATGGTAACTTCGATTTTGAATTGGTAACTTTGATTTTGTCTTGGTAACTTTAATTTGTGCCTTGGTAACTTTGATTTGTGACTTGGTAACTTTGATTGATTTTGTCTTGGTAGTTTTGAATCATTGTTCAAATGATTGTGCCGTACAGTAAGAGTGAAACTTGCCATCGAACTTTGTTAAGTTGCAATTTTACAACTTCATATTAAAACCACTTTTACTAATACCTTAGACAGTGATTCTTTAAGCAATCTAAATCACCCATTCACAACAAATTGGCATAGTCAGCAGGATGGCAAGTAGTATCACTGATTACTTACGGAAGCATGGAATAAGTCCGAGTCCCAAATTCTCAGAAGAATGGGCTCACAACCACTGGCATGATTGGGGTGCTATTGAAGAACAATTAAAATTAGTGAGAGGAAATATTAAAAATGGTAAAGGAAAAGGAATTATTTGTAAGATGTTAAGCACCTGCCTAGAAGCCACCTGTCAAGATAGGAAAAAGCATAATAGAGAGAAACAAGATCTGAGAGAGGAAATAGAAGGCAGGAAGGCGGCTGAGTTATTACTGTCCTTGCAAACTGAACAGCCACAGAAACAGTTACAGGAAGAAAAGGAGAAAAAAGTTGGAAGAAAAGATCAAGATGGTGCTCATGCGGGCCCCGCATCCCCCTAACCCCATGCAAATTAGGAAACTAGTAGTGTCCCCAGAGGATTGGGGTGGTGATATCTGGAGTGATCCTGATGACTATGATGAGGGAAATGATGACCTCTTGTTCCCCTCAGATTCCTCTGAATATGAAGCTAGACCCATCATTAAACCAGAAGACATTCTGATTCCAGTTGGCCCTGAATGACAACTGGTGAAATTTCTAATAGATACGGGAGCACAAATTTCAATACTAACACAACAGGATGCCAAGAAGCTGGGTGTGCGACCCAGATGGCAGAAAGTTAAAGTCACTGGAGTAAACAGAGAAAGTGTCATTTGCCAGACCGTGAAAGTTAATTTATGGCTCCCCGGCAAGAAGCACATGTTGTCCACTTGCTTTGCAGTTAAAAAGCACAGTGAAAATATTTTGGGTTTCAATGTTTTGACCGGGCAAAACTGGCACTTGCCAGACAGCAGCATGTGGTTCTTCGGTACAAGTACCGACCCCCACCCCTGTAGAAATTGGGAGGCTACAGTGCATGTACTCTGCACAGCCCCTGCACTCCCCAATCCAAAAATTACCAATGTACTGCAGTCTCTGATTTCTGCTGTGGAACAAAATGGAATTTCTGATCTAATAGCAGACTTGGAAAAATGGTACATTATTTCCAGAACCCATTCCCCATAATTTTCACCCATCTAGCCAGTCCGAAAATAAGACAGGAGATGGCGTCTAACAGTTGATTATCGGTACTTAAATGACAACACAGCTCCGCTAACGGCTGCAGTAGCCAATATTGCAACTTTAAAAGCGAAGA